>NC_056744.1:442163642-442301142 GCF_019279795.1 Protopterus annectens | reverse complement strand
CTTTTCTTAGTTGCAGTTTATGATAAATATTTGTTTGGATTTATCTATTTTATTTAGATTTGTTGACCAGTTTAGGGTGCTGATCTATGTGGAACTATTTCTGGCTCAGCCTGGGAGTAAATAACACAGTACAGACAAAGAAACACAATTAAGCATAACAACATGGATGCAATACCATTCAAAAATAAAACAGTGAAACATGCATTCACTTGACAGTAAAGAGGTAGATATGCAGTTTGATAGTGGTATAGTAATAAAGTTATAACAACTTCAGTCACAAGTAGTATCTGAAGAGAGCCCAGTAGGCAAATATTGTTTAACAGAATAGGTGAGTAGGAGGCTGGGAAGTTGATTTAGCAGATAAAGGAATTAGACATGTTATGTGTGGGAAGCAGTGACATTCTGTTGATTTACCCTGGTGCTTGAGTGCTTTTCTGAACTGGGGTAGGGTAGATGAATCCCTAATGGTTGTTGCAAAACTCCGAGTTTGGAGCCTAGTATGGAAAAATTGATTGAGGAGGAGGCGGTATGAAGACAGACTGCGTGATCTGACTGGGATCTAAGGTTGTAAGTTCTTTGACTTATTGTGAATCTTCCTGCTAGGGAACAGGAGTTTTGGGTAAAGAATTTGAATAAAAGTGTATCCCAAAGTAGATTTACTTTTGATGAGTGTAGAGCAGTAATGCACTGGTTTGGGTGTTAGAGTGGTGAAACAGCAGATATTTTTTGTAGGGAGGTGATGTTCTTTGAGGGTGAGGGAAATACTTGTAGGACATATCCACGTTGGCACACGAGTATTACTTTCCTGATAGTTTGTCTGCCTGATGATGAGCAAAAGTGAGAGATTATCTATGTTCAGAAAAGGGTTTTGCTGTATATTAGCCTTGGTTTTGTGAATCTGATGTTGAATGTTTAGGTTATGGTCCAGTAAGATTCCTAGGTATTTAAATGACGTGGTGTTATCTAGTGGCTTTTGTTGATGGTCCAGGATGATAAAATTGGATGTACAGGACTTGAGCATTTGGGAAGTACCAAACTGCAAGACTTTTTTGGGGGGGGATTTAGTAGCATTTGCCTTGAGATTAGTAAATTGTCGACAGAAAGTGGTCTTGTTGAATTTTTTTATATTTTTTGTAGATGACTATTATTTGCAGATGACCATGTCTTCAGCATATGTGAGGACTTGTGTCTAGATGGGAAAGTCTGCTTGAGGCTTGTTTATAGAGATGGGGAAAATTAGATATAAAAGAACAAAGCTCTAAGGGGCTCCCTTTATTGGGAAGGCTTTGGTGGCAATTATGAACCTATTGTAATGCTGAAAGTGTGGTGGGAAAGAAAGTTGAGGAACCATCATGAGGCCTGGATACTAATGTCATCTGCTGGAAGAGTTGTGTGGAGCAGCAGATGGTCTGCTCTGCTAAATGCTGTTGTTGGATCTATAAATGTTGCTCCTGTGACCTGTCCTTTATCCATGGCTATTAGTATGTCATCTTGTAAGTGTGCAGATGGTGGTTACTGTTCTCCTGTTTACAAAAAAAAAAAAAAAAAAATGTGTTGCTTGGGAGACAGGAGAGCTTGATCACTATCACATTTGGATATCTGGCTGTAGGCTTTTTTTCCAAGAAGTTTGCCTGGTGTAGGCAGTATAGAAATGGGTTTGAAGAATTTGTTTTGGTGGTGTTGTACATGGTTAATATTTGATAAAAAATGAATTTGTTAAAAATATACTACTGTAACTACATACAATGAATTTTGATAATGTTTGCAATTAAATGACAGATTGAAGAACAACATTCGAGAGTTAGGTTTATACACTAGTTCAGAATCACCTTTGTAATCTACTGAACACTTCAAAAATCAAAACGGTCTCTCTTGATAATTTCTGACTGTGTGGGAAACCCAAACTAGCAACAAAGGAGTCTGTTATCCAGATTCGCAGTTTATTAAAGCCTAAACAAAATGCTTGTTTCCAGCTGACTATCTAACCTAGTTTAAGACCGTGCATCAGCATCCCCCTAACAGATACACTAATAAGGTATCTTACCGTCAAACAAATATCAGGCAGATGGAGCACTTGGTGCAGATCCTAATCTATGGATTATGGTCATGAGCTAATCAATGGATTATGGTCATGAGCTAATCTATGGATTATGGTCATGAGCTAGGTCTCCATTATTGGCAAGCACTGATTAAATGGTACTGTATACTGATAAGTACTTTACCCATTTCGCTTAGATTTTGGTTATTTGGCAAGAAAGAAATAAGGCATGAGCTCTGTAAAGATGTCCGTCTATGACTTTTGCAGGTGTCTAGTCTAATAAGGAATTTAAATAAAACTTAATTCATAAGCAATGGATCAGTGCTTAAAAGTAATCTGGGCAAAGAATAAGTACCTTCCAAGGTTAGAACACACCGCATACCCAAACCTCCATCAACACTTAAAAAAAGTACCTCTTCAAAAAATCCCAATGTTCCTACTTACAAAAGAGAGACTTCACCTATCCACCGCCGAAGCCTCTATTCTCTTCCCCAAAACACCCTCTACAACAAAAAATGAATCTTTTTTTCTTTTTTTTTCTTTTACTTATTGTTTGTATGGTATTATTAACTTAGTATTACGTTCATTTTTACAGATCATAACTTTTGTAATGTTTCTGCATATTCTCCACTTTTACACTGTGTGTATCAATTGTGAACTGATTCACCAGGTGCACTACTCCAGTAAAGATACATAAATAAAAATAAATGGAATGTATTGATCTGTTTGTGGAAGCTGTTTAGCTTTTTTTCCTTAGATGGTCTTATTAATCCAGTCTAGTAGAGTGGCTTACATTATTGTTTTACTGAAGTAATTTGCCTAATAACATTTTAGGGCTTAGCTGTTTTTGTTTTGGTTGCAATGAGTGTATCCCTGAGTGCTTACTGAAATTTTGGGAACCATAACTGTGATGTTCAGAATAGTTCAGAACAGCAGAAATTCCAGAGAGAATCTGGAGGAATATGTGCTATGTCAGGGGTTGTGGTACCTTGGAGTATTCCCACTACTCGAAGGTACTGTGATATCACAGGGGTGGGGGGTGTAATCTCCTCTTTGGGGGATAATGTAGCATTGTTTTTTTTTTTTAATCAAAGTTTAGTTTTCATATGTTCAGGAGCTGCAATTTTGGGTCTCTCACAGTTGTGATAAGAAGCTGTATCCCCTATGCTGGGTTTTCATTCACAACAAGGTTCATTAAAAAAATATGGAAAAAATTCCTCCATGTGGGCACTGAACTTTCATGTTGTCATAAATGTGATACTTGAAATACTACCTATTAAGAGGTGTTCTGCACTTCTGCTAGTGCATGAGTATGTCTCCACCAAACAAAGGAGTACATTTGTCACCGAGAATGTATGGCCATCTGCCCCAACATGTGGAGCAGTGCAAAGCTGAAGTAGCATTTTCAACAAGATGACAGTCGTTGACATCATAAAGTAGCTAACCCCTTCTAACAACACTGCAGTTTTTTGTCTGTGTGACTGTGGGAGGTGTTTCATATCAGCACCATTCCCTCACATTTGCCTGTCCAGCTTTGCCACCGAGTACATCTTTGAGATCACTTCTCATTGCATGGTTGCTGCTGTGCAGACTTGCACTGAACTCACATGTCCAGAAGGCAAGTGTACATTGAAAGAGTAAGAAAACAAAGTATAGGTTTACTCTCACCCTCCCAAGCCACAGAAAGCAATGAACTGTGTACCTGTGGGGGTTCTGGACACTATTTTCTACCACTTCTGTAGTAAGTAGATTGATATGATTTAAAAGCTTCTACAAAAGGAAACTTATTAAGGCTGTTTTATTCTAAAGCATCTGTTTCCTTTCTCTTGTTACTGGAAAGCTTAGTTTAAATAGAGTTGAATACTCTGTTGTCAATATGTTGTATGGCTTCACTGAAATATTACTTTTTACTTTCATTTTGTTGAAGTGTACACCTCTGAATGCACACATGAGCCAAGAATCAAGAATATGTTTGATTAAAATTGGTTATACTGTCGGAAAACCAAACCTCCTTTTAGGCGCTATGCAGGTCTATATTCAAAATGATAGGGCAGTTGTGATGTATTAATATTTGTTTATTTTTTTTGGTCTCCTACATCATCCTCACTGCACTGCTAGCCAGTGGCCCACATCTATGCTGGATCTACCAGCAACTCTCTACCACCTGGACTTACTCTGCTTACAGCTGTGACCAGTTGTGGAACTTAAGATGGTTCTCAGGGTCTTGGCTGTTTACACTACATGAGCTTTTTTCTCACAAATGCCCTCTCCACTATTGCCCCCTCCCATTGCAGTTCCGAGCAGGCACTTGAGGTCCGGGCATACAGTGGGGGCTTGCGGAGTATTGCCCTCACCTCCATACCAACTTAGGCATGCCCCTTCCTGAGATATGCCATCTTATGCAAAGTTCACAGAAACCAGGGATAATAGCTGGGAATGCCCATGTAACTGCCCACTCACTCCTGGGATGGGCTTGCCAATCCCTTCCTTGCCGCTTCATCAATTGCTTGAACCACTAATCAAACTCAGATCGACTGGGCTGTAGTCAGGAGTTTATCCTTCTACATCACCAGAGTAACTAACTAGTTCTGAAGTATGATGTAAACAGAAGGCCAGTCCCAGAAATATCCATGCATCATTCAGAAAAATGTAATCAGGTGGTCGTGTTTTTTAATAGAAGTATTTTTAACCAAGAATTCAAATAAGTATCTGAGATGTATAAGCTGTGAATTCTGAGAAGGAAATACAAAAATAGTTGTGTCATTGAGTGATAGTGTCAAAGAATGCAGGACCACTCATATGAATTACATTACATGCCTATAGGGGAAACTGATAACAGAGCACTGAGTATTTTACAGACCTCAAACAATAGCACGGTATGTAAGTGATGCAAGGTCCATTTCCCCTAATAGTGTTAGCACATGTATATGCCCATCTGTTATTGACACAGTGGCTGACAAAGACAGAAAGTGGTGCGCTGCAGTATGCAGACAAAGATGATGACTGTTGCAAGAGGCCAGTGGTTTGTAGTACACCAAGAAACATTTTAGTTCACAGAGTGAAAACTCTTGCTTGGTTGGATTTTTCTTGCAGTGTCTAGTGACCTTTCTACCCTTTGGTTAAAAAAATATATTCACGTAGTAATTGGTGATACTTAGCATTCAGTAAAGCTAAGAATGAAATCAGGCAAAAGCTTATAATCTCACAGTATTAAGAAATGAAGTCAGTATTTCTGACATATAGCCAAATCAACTAAAGTTTGTTTAGATGTCCAGTAATAGAGGAAACAGATGGATTTTAATTTTTAAACTGAACTTCACAGTATTTTTTGTTCACTGAAACTTATCTGCATTTTGTTTAACATTTCATTTCATGCATATTACTCGACTTTGAAATTCTGCTGGCTTATCTATTTTAGTACCTCTGTGTATTATCTTTTTATTTGTTCATTTTGCAGGTGGTATATACCTGCTGATTTGGCAGTGGTCAACAGCAGCTTAGTTCAGACACCAGCTGTGCTAGTCAAAAAACATACAGCTTTTCATAAACAGCACTTTCATATCTGAAAATGAGTATAGTATTAGCTTTTAACAAATATACAGATCTAGTCATAGAAACATACCACTGCTGTGAATGACGCACTCAAATTATGTACTGTTTTCTTACTTTGAGATGATGGATGTCTTCTTAAAGAGAGAATTTATATTATTTCAATAAATACTACAAACAACTTTTTTTACACTTATTCTCTATATTTGAAGAGTGAGAGTTGTATCTACCTTCATTCTTTAAGCTGAATAACTTCAAGTTGACAGTAGGACTTTGACAAAAGTGTGTCTTGTCTCTCATCCTGTTTGTTAAATTTCATTAATAGGATATTAAGGCATAGCCAAATTCTGGAGTTACATCTTTGTTGTTTGTATAGGGTGTTGTCCTCTTTGCCTCTAATGATTGTGATCTCCAGCATGCACTGAAGGGATTAGCTGCTGACTGTGAACGGGTTCTTATGAAAATCATCTCCTCCAAATCAGAGGTCATAGTTCTGTACTGATAGGGAGTGGATTGCTCTTTCCAGGGGAAGGGGGGGGGGGTCAGCTAGCTCAGTAGGAAACATTTAAGTGTCTTCAGGGCTTATTGAAAGTTGAGAATATATGGAATCAAGAGCCGGACTATTGGACTAGTGCAGTGGCAGTACTGTAGTTGAATGCTGGATTGCACTGGAGACGTGAGAACAGAGTAATAGGATGTATCTTTCATTTTCCCAGTTAGTCTTTACCCTGATCTTCACCTGTGATCCTGAGCTTTGAATTATAACTGAAAGGACGAGATCTTGGATAGAAGTCTGGGTAGCTGGGGTAGCCGTCCATGTGAGAGTGAGGAATTTGGCAGTATGAGAGGACTTTGGAATACAACCACTTCTCATCCATATTGAAAGGGAGTCATTTGAGGTAGTTTAGGTACCTTGTGAGGATACACTGTAGTTACCTCCATTAGGAGGTTTACCAAGCACAGCCCACTGGGTGGAGGCCCCAGTGCAGACGTAGGAAGTGTTACAAAGCAAGTATCTCTTGGCTTGCCTACAGGTGACACATATAAATAACATGCGCACCATTAATATCTTAAAAGTTAAACATAGTTTTTTTGTTTTTGCAGGAGGGCAGGCACCCTGCAGTCCTATGTGGGAAGCTATGTCCCCCACACTCCAGTATTTATATATGCCAACTCCACAATAGCACCGACTTGTAGAAGGGAGAAATCTCCACCAACAACAAAATCATTGCCAGTGCAGATTTATACATCCCACTAGCAATGATTAATAGCACAACAACACATAAAGCATGGAATCAATGATGGTGCACACTTACATAGAGCACTAGTAATGATTTCCAACAAAAGAAGAGTAAAAACATCCGGTTTTCATTTACTAGTGTTAAGCAGCAGTATGTTATCATTTTTGATATATGCCACATTTAGCATCCTTCAGTTATGGCCATCTTCTGTCAACCATACAGCTGATGACACGTTAGCTTATAATTAGTATTCCCAATATATATATATATATATATATATATAAATATATATATATATATATATATGGTTTCCTACCAGTTTATCGAAAGAACATAACACCGAAATTTAGAAGAAAGATACAAAACCAACAAAAACGTAAAAGGACGAATGTTCACAACCTCAAACTGCATAATTCTGAAAAAAAAAAAAAAACAGCTGTTTACCTTCCATACAAGTTTTTTAAATTTTTTAAACCTCCTGCAACTTATATATACCAACTCCGAGATCACACTACAGTGGGGAAAAGGGTGAATTTCCCGATCTTCACTGTACCCCGATCTCCATTCAGATCCTTCCTGGTTTTAAAAACAGAAAGTGCTGTATAATATTCACAGTTGGTTCTTTGAAGTTATACAGTTCGAGTTTCTGAACATTCGTCCTTGTACGTTTTCATTGTTTTTGTCTCATTCTTCTAAATTTCAGTGTTGTGTTCTTTTGATAACCTAATAGGGATTCATACATATATATGTATAATATATATATTTTATATATATATATATATATATATATATATATATATATATATATATACACACACACACACACACACACACACACACACACACACACACACACACACACACACACACGAGTCTACTTCAGAAGACTGAAAAACCAAAAGACTGAATCCCAAAATACTGAAAACTCGAAATACTGAAGGATGGAATTTGTCCCTTCTCCACTGTTGTGTGATCCTGGAGTTGGTATATATAATTAGCAGAGGGTGTGGGTGGCAAGCCCCCCAGATGAGGGGTACAGGGGGGCTTGCACCCTGCATTAAAAATGTTTTCAGTATTTTGAGCTTTCAGTATTTTTGGATTCGGTCTTTTGGTTTGTCAGTATTCTGACGTAGACCCATACAAACACACATATATACATATGGGTCTACTTCTAAATTTCAAACTTTCAAAACACCGACTTTCTTATGGTTGAGACTATAAGATCAAAGTTTTGAAACTTCAAAATTTAAATAAAGCAAATAAAAACAAAAATATATTTTTTTATGTTTTTTTGCAGAGGGGCAAGCCCCCCCCCTGTACCCCCACACCCACTGGTAATTAAATTTCCCAACTCTGAGATTGCACTACAGCAAGGAAATGGTAAATATACTGTTCCACACTGTACGGTGATCTCCATTTAAATGGTTCAAAGTGTCAAAACTTTGATGTTCTGGTCTGTACCATAAGAAAGTTGACATTTTGAAAGTTCAGAATTTAGTAGTAAACCCATACATATCTGTATTTATCCGTCTACATCTGTCGAAATCTACATATTATGAATTTCCAAAGGACACTCAAATCACATTTCAAGTGATAAAAAAAAATGGTCAAAAAAGACACCTCGTCACACACTACCACACATGCCCCAAACTCTACACATTCAACATTTAATACACACAGACTCTCCAAACTATAACTGCAGAACCTACATGTCCACAGTTCCATATCACATACACACAAACATTAACATCCCATATTACATAAACCAACAAATGCACTAACATTATTAACAGCTTTTTTGCAGGGCTTGTGTGTGCGCGCATGTGTGTGTGTGTGTGTGTGTGTGTGTGTGTGTGTGTGTGTGTGTGTGTGTGTGTGTGTGTGTGTACATATATAAAAATTGCTTCAGTAGCATAAAGAGCCTCAGTCATACAAATATCGTTTTTTATAAGGTTATTTAAACTAGTATGCAGAAGTACTCTTGTTCTGAGGCAAGAATAAGTATTGCAACGTGGCGGTTCAGTGCTCTTACGCAGTTCAGAAGATGAACTCATCTCTCATTTCCTACGTTTTTGTGATTCACTAGCACCCCAGGTATTGCAGTGCTATCTTGGGAGGAGGAAAGCAATAGGCTTGAGGCCAACTTTCTTATCTTTTGTGAGGAGAAAAAGGAACCAGCCATTGCAGTATCACACCTTTGTAGAAATGAAATAACTATCAGGCTTTCAGTACAGTAGAGATGCAGGCAAATATCCTACCTTGTACATATGTATGTGTGGAGCATAAGTGCTGGCATTATTGCATGCTCACATCCTGGGTTTGCAATACAGCCTACAAATACTGCAAAAAAATGTTGTATGCAAGGTTTTGCCTTTCACCAGCTTCCATTCTTAATATAGCAGTAGCTTAAACCCAAAAAACCTTGAGGCTTTCTTCTTTGGGGAGTGAAACCCATCCAGTGATGGTTTATGCTTTGGATGTGTTAGAACCAGGGACATAAAAGAGCTGATGAGAAACAGGAACTGGATCCGTTGTCAGTGACTGTGGCCAAAAAAAAAAAAAGCAGAAAAAAAGGAAATCATTAGTTTATAGGTAGGTACGAGGCTATCGGCCCTAGGGCCTATATAGGTCTAGCCAAAAAGGTACCCTGGCTTTCGCCACCCAAGAAAATTATTTTCCTGTGCCCCTGTTGAGCAGAGCCACAGAGGTGATCCCCAGGATGAATTTCCTACTTCCCATCCAATCATCAAGATTTTTCTTGAAGAATGCTAATGAGGAGCTTTGTTTGATATAGATAGGTAGTTTGTTCCATAGTATGGGAAGTCTGTGGGACAGGAATCTATCCCTCCAGCATGTCCTGTTTATTGTAGTGACAAGGTTTAGGTCCCTAGGTTGTGTAACTCGGAGGGATTGGGATTTCTTTAAGTGGAGCATGTCCAACAGCTCTTGGTTTGACATAGCTTTGTATGTTAGGCAGAGATCGCCTCTGAGTAGGCGATATGTGATGGAATAAAGCTGGAGTTTTTTTAGATGGTCTGCGTAGGGCATCTATTTGAGGCTGGTAATCCTCATTGTGAGGTATTTCTGCGGCCTTTCCAGTTGTTGTAGATATCTTGTGAGGTACATACCAAAAGGGGCGTTGTACTCTATAATGGGTCTAATGAGTGACGAGTAGAGGGGAGCAATGACCTCTTTTTTTCCTGGATGAGAAAATTTTGTGATGAGGTGTGCCATGTAGAAGGATTTCCTGACTACTGTGGCGATGTGATTATTAAAGGAGAGTCTACTGTCCACCTGTGTCCCAAGGTCTCTTATCACACTTTCGGTGTTAAGTAGACTACCACCTATGTGGTAGCTCATGGGTACAGTGTTTTTAACAAAGGGGATGACAGTGCACTTTTTGGCATTGAGCTTGAGGCCATGGCTCTGACACCAGGTATCTGTCTCCATGAGGCCCTTCTGTAGGATTATGGCTCCTAGTTTGCAGTCATCTGCGAACTTCGTCAGCCAAAGACCTTCTGTGTTAGCCTGTACTTCAGAAAAGTAGATACCAAACAGGAGAGGACCCAGGACTGAACCCTGTGGTACTCCACTTGTCACTGGTCTGAAGTTGGATTTGGAGTCTGCTACTTTCACAGTGTGGGTTCTGTCAGTGAGCCAGTTGGCAACCCATCTTGTGACATAGGGATTTATACCTAGTTTAGTGAGTTTATTTATAATTCCAGAGTGGGGGATGGTTTCAAAAGCCTTGGTGAGATCTAGATAGGCTGTGAGAACCACCTTCCCCTTGTCTACAGCTTTGGTGACTGCTTCAAAGAAGTCTGTCAGGTTTAGGAGATATGATCTGTCTTTTACAAACCCGAACTGGGTGGGGTCCAGAGTTTGGAGATTACCAATGTCTTTGTGTATAAGATCCATGATGATGTGTTCCATGGCCTTCCATACCAGGCTCATTCGGCTAATGGGGCGGTAGTTCCCATGTCCCATGGTGGCTCCCCCTTTGTGGAGTGGGATAACTGTTGCTGTGCGCCATTCAGTGGGCACAAAGCCTGAGCTGAGGCTATGATTGAACATGGTGCTTAGGTGGGGTGCCAGTAAATTCTGCAATTCATGTAGAATGCAGCCTGGGATGTTGTCAGGTCCCATTTCCTTTCATTTCCATTTGTACCATTAGCTTGGGCATTCTTAGAGTTAGGACATCTTTAGCTGTGAGTAACTGTGTTGCACCTTTACTTAAATAAAACTGTGGCATAGATTATTTCCTTTTAGTAATTGAACTTCAGGATTTCTTCTCTTCTTTGCTCTTTTAGAAACTTCCAGAGCACAAATTCATAAATGCAAATAGTTTGGCCTCTGGCTTGATGTGTTAAGGTATAACTTGTAGTTAAAAATTCTACATTACTCTTGGATGTGCTTTGTCTGTGATGCACTTGAAAAAATACAATTCCCACTTCACATTCTGCACATTGGTTGCAGGATTGTTAATTCAGAAAAAAACTATAGCATCTTTCAGATAAATACTTATGTTTGTATGCAATAGTTACATGCCCTGGTTGAATGTACTTACCATTTTGATAATGCTGTGTACATTCCACTTTTCACCTGGTATAAAGGAAAACATAAAAAGGCTATGCACCTGCATGCATTGTATAGCAAGTGCAGAAAGTCTGACTGAGGGTGGTCTCAGTTACACAGAAATTGTTTATCCTGATCTCCTGGGATGGTAGTGTGATGGGGGAGAGAACATCTGCAGTTCAAAAACAGTCATAAAAAGTAAACACCACCCCTGGTGGAGAGCTTTTGTCTAGGAAGCATATGTGAGTGGGATCTTTGGGTCAGCATTCCAAAAGGGCATTGCCCCCCCCTTCCCCCCAAGCTGTGGTTGATGGCTATGTTTTGTCTGGAGGGAGATCCAAGGACTCACATCCTGAGAAATGACAACATCTGGAGAACTCATTCCTGCTTGTCTGATGGTCCCAAAGAGTTTCTAACTTTAATGACTCGTGGTGCCGCAAGAAGTGACGTCCTGTAATGCTCATTCCATGGTAAGCTGAAGCAGGTCTGGAATTTGAAAGGTTTGTTGTTGTTTTTCTTTTATGACCTATAAAGTTAAAAAAATATATCTGCTATCTTTAAACTCATTACTTTCTAGTCTGTGCATGAAATTACCATAGCCAGTTTTACATTTGTGCATTTGTACTTTTACATTTGTGCATTTGTACTTTTACATTTGTGCATTTGTTTATTTGATTCTCTCTGTTTATACATGCTTCTGTTATGCCTGCCAGCTGCCTATTTATTCCCTTTTATCTGCATTCTCTTTCTTTGTTCTTTCTTTACATATCTCACCTTACAAAAATATAACACTTCTGTTAACAACAGAGAGAGAGAGAGAGAGAGAGAGAGACAAAAGTCTGTGTATGTGTTTATCTTTTCACATGTGTGTGTGCAGACACACGTGTGTCTGTATGCATTTTGTGTGTGTGTGTATGCATATGTATCTATATGTAGTGTGCATGTATATTTTATATATATGCATATATATATATATATATATATATATATGTATATATATATATATATATATATATATATATATATATATATATATATATATATATATATATATATATATATATGGATATATATATATTTATTTATGTATTTATATATCATCTGACAGCTGGAACAGAGGATCAAGACTGTAAGATTTAGTTCCTGTGGTACAGTGCTTAATTCCCTCAGCCTTTATATGCTTACTGTGTGAACTTGAGCAAGACACTTAACCAGATATTGCTCCCAGGTCACCCATGAAAAGGGACTGTATATCAAGTGGGATTACCTGGTTGACAAATAGGTATTTATTTACCTGCAATTTATTGAGTCCATCTTTCATTGTGATGCAAAGTATCTCAAAAATTCATCACAGGCAGCTTCCATTGAAGATTAAAATTCAGGTAACATGCTAAAACCAGTGGTTTGCAGGGAGAAAGCCTCTCCCCTTTATCTCACGTCTTCCATTTCATAATACGGGACTCCATTTCATAATACTGGACTAGGGCTACCCATTCCAGGGACCTAAATATGGCCTGCTACTTAAATAGGACATGCTGGAGGACAGGTTATCTCCCAGCGATTGCCACATCTTTGGAACAGGCTACTAATTCATGTGAAACAGAGCACCTGAATGACACTGTTCAAGAGGAACCTGGATGAGTGGATGGGACACCATAAATTCTTACCAGGGATTGTGCTCACAATCCTCCTGGACATGGGCAGTCATCCCTAAAGGCAATCTTGGGTACCGACTATCATTTCTATGGTATTTTTTATCTGTCAACAATATACATGTATGTAGCTTACGTATTTTAACTACCAAAATTCTCTATTGCTGTTTTTATTGAAATTTATCTGTATTGCTATTTTTATTGCATTGTATATCTTTGGAGCTTTTCTCCCCAGACCTCCGCTGAAAAAGGGCAATAGCTCAGCCGGACAATCCCGGTCAACAAATGTAAAATAAATAAATAAAATAAAATTACATTGGGATGAAACAGCTAGGCAAAAAATTACCTCCTGGTCAATAGCCTATTAATCTCCTATGATCCTATGATCCTATGTAAGCTAACACTGAGATTACATAATGGGGAAAAGGAGAAACTTCCTTAACCCAAATGTACGCTGCTCTCACATTAATTCAGTGCTCTGTCATTAACTGTAACTATCAACAAAATGGTAATCAGTATAAACATATGATTCCTATTTCGACACTTCAACCTCTCAACATACAAACTGCACGTATCTGTATCTATACACACACGCACACACACACGTATTTATATATGTATATATATATATATATATATATATATATAAATATATATATATATATATATATATAAATATATATATATATATATATATATATATATATATATATATATAAATATATATATAGAGAGAGAGAGAGTGTGTGTGTGTGTGTGTGTGTGTGTGTGTGTGTGTGTGTGTGTTTGTGTATATGTGCATGCACACGTGCATGTGTGTGTGTGTGTGCTTGTATTTTAACGGCCTAAACAACGGTAAATGTACCACACTGGTTATATGAATAGATAATCTATACAATGATGGCAACAAAATATTTCACACCTTTAATTGAATTAGCCTTCCTGAAGAAGTGCTAGGCTTAAAAGTAACAAAATGTAATACAGAAACTGAACTAATAGCAGTCATTATGAGGGATTAGAATAAAAGGAAAACAACTGTTTGTTAAAATGGACATGAGTTTTATACAGATTGAATTAAAATAGGCAAACTAGATGAGCCAAGTATTCATTATTAGCCATCCTTTCTGTGTTTCCACATACAGGCTAGTTTTTTTAAAAATATAGCATACCTTTCAACTGTCCAGATTTTCAGAGAATGTCCAGATTTTTGCTTCATATTTTTGGTCTGCTTCTCATAAAATTTGTAGTTTTCTAGCTAAACAGTGAGGCTTGAATTCATTAAATAATGTCAGTAATTTGAGTTTCAGATTTTATATCCTTAATAAAATGCATGGTAACACAAAACATTTTATTCTAGCAACTTTCTAAGTTTACATATGCAATGTTTAAAATGTGTCCCTATTTTTGGGCCTTTGCCCCCATTAGTTTTGGCTTTGTCCAGATTTCTTGTGTTAGGAGGCTGAGAGGTATAAAATATAGGTATATATTACTAAAGCTTTTGGACTCCTATTCTTTTATTTACTTGAGGAAAACTGAGTAATCAGTCATTACTACTGAAAAATGACTGTCATACAAAATTATGGAAAATATAATGGCGCAGTGGTGCAGCCTTGACGTTGTCACCCCACAGCAAGAGGTTTTCTGGTTCAATTCTCAGCTGGGGTGCCTTCTGTGTGGAGTCTGCATGTCCTCCCTGCATTTGTGTGGGTTTTCTCCAGGTGCTCCAGTTTCCTCCCACATTACAAAAACATGCAGCTAGAGGATTTCTGCCTGGGCCTTCGCTGAAAATTGGCTTTGTTCCAAGTTGGAGTTTCCCAGTAAACAAATATTAAATAAATACATTTTGTCTTCACAACTGCTAACTAAAACCCAGCCCTTCTAATTTCAGATGGAAGGAAATATAAAGGAGAATCTGCAGTAGACATAATATGCAGTCACAAGAAGTATAGTTACTGTACTTCAGAAAGAGTGCTACGTGAGCTAGTAGACTTTTCTGAGAAGTTTCCTGCAGTTTATATGAATGTAAACCACATGTGACACACTGTTTCTTGCTTTACTGACCTCTTTTATTTTTCACTTTCAACTAAACTCTGAAGGGATTACCTTTATCTGCTACCTAGCAACTCCTGACATAGCTTTTTTCCTCTTCAGGTTTTACCCAATTTTATCTTTATTAATTAGCTTAGGTACTTTTAAACAAATAATCTGTCCCACCTTACCTTCTTACCTTTTAGCCCACTTCACCGAAAGATTCTAGCCAGGATTGAGAGGGTATATCACCACTAGCACTATGTGGCAATACCGCATTGCCCAACAGAGTGTCAGTGATATACTGTGGTTTAGAGATATGATAAAGCTGTGTGGAGCAACAACTCTATAGTCATTGTCATGTCTCTGAATCAAACATGGTACAGTGACAGGGAGCCCAACTAGTATCCCCCCCACCAACCCACATAGGCACTTGCAAATATGCAGACACGCACAAACAGTCACACAGACATATACATATAGGTTCATAGGTTCATAGGTAGGTACTAGGCTATCGGCCCTAGGGCCCATACAAGCCTAGCCAAAAAATGTACCCTGGCTTTCGCCACCCAAAAAAATTATTTTCCTGTGCCCCTGTCGAGCAGAGCCACAGAAGTGATCACCGGGATGAATTTTCCATATGCATAATTACACCACCCTTCCTAAAACAAGCACAGTCAGAAATACTCAGGTATCCAGACAGCTGCAGTCATAATCCTACAGGCAGACAGACAGACAGATAGACAACACACACACACACACACACACACACACACACACACACACACACACACACACACACACACACACACACAAATTTGCAGTAATTACCTCCGAGAGTAAAACACCTCCACTCCTGCCATAGGACCGAATGGATGTATGCCATCAGAAGACAGTGTGTAGCCTTTTGCTTTCCTCCTCAATAATATGTTAGAACTATTCTTCAAATTCCTCTACCATGCCATTTTGATCCTGACAAAACATTTCTGGAAACACACATGTCTAATTAGCATTAGCAATGCCCTTGGACTGTTGCACTTGCATGTGGCTGTCATCAGTGAGGCTGGTATAGTACTATGGACTGGAGCATTCTTACGTCAGTTGTACTACACCTGTCTTATGATTAGAAACTCATATTGCATTGAGCAAACCTGCCCAAAACAGGTTTGGGCATTGTAATGTGGGTTTCTGAATCCTGGCCTATAGGTATGATTTTCCTTGTACTGGTCCAATCTACTTCTATCTGTAGTACTTGTTTAAAACAATGGAGATTCTTTGTCAGAAAAAGTTTTTTTCTGACTAAGTTTTTTGGTAATACTTTATTTTTTTCCTATTGTCTTTTGAGTCACTCGGGTATTAGTCCCAATGGCCTTTTGTTTAAAAAAAAAACAAAAAAAAACTTTATATATACTTAGGCGTAACTATATCGGTTGGTAGAACAGTAGCCTTCTTGTAGGTTCATAGTTAACTACTAGACTATCTGTCCTTGTGGGCCATTTTGAGCCTAGCCAGTTTCCCTTTTTGCACTTGAAATAACCTATCCCATTTGGTTGTAGGTTGGCCTTAACCATCCCGTGGTAGATAGTTATATATTACCTCTAATGAAAATAAGTGAGATCATACCATATATAATTTGAGGGGAACCCATGCATGGGATAAAGCATTTCGGAGCTGCATCTGTCCATTTGTACTAAAGGAGGCAATCCTGTGATAAATTTTCTGTTTCCCATCCATAGATCTATGTTGCAGCTGAAAATGGAAAGTGATGAACTTTGTTTTATGTGGATGGGGTGTCTATTCCATAGCAGTGGTATCCTCTTTCAAATATACCAACTCTTCTGTTGATGTTACAAAATAGGTTTAACTCCCTAGATATTTCTTATGCCATTTGACTTGCTGATGTGCAGTAAATCCATCAGCAGTGGGTCAGAGTATGCCTTGTATGTCAGACACAGGTCACCTCTTAGCAGTCTATAGAATATGAAGTATAGTGTCAGGGCTTTGTGTCAGTCCATGCAGGACATGTTGTTTAGATTTTGTATCCTTTCAGTAAGGTTTCCATGTGGGCATTCTAGTTGTTGCATGTGTCTGGACAGATACATGCCAAAGGGGACATTCTATTCAATGATTAGCCCAATGAGGGCTGAGTAAAGGGGGCCAATGACTTTTCTAGATCTAGACATAATCCATTTGTTTATATGCTGTGCAATATAGAGGGACTTTCTTATAACAGTAGACATGTTAGTCAAAAAGTTAGGTTACTGTCCATATAAGTTCTTAAATCCCAAACAAATGGGTCAACTCTTAGTGGGGTATTGTCAGTGTGGTAGTACCCTGGGACAGATGACTTCCCAAAGGATACAATAATGCATTCTGGAATTTAGTTTCATACCATGATTTTGACACCATTTATTTATCTGAGATAAACCTTCCCGAAGGATGCCCAAGTCATTTGTGAATTCAATGACTGCTCCTAGCTTGTAGTCATCTGCAAATTTGGTCAGCCAGAGCCCTTAGGTATTGGCTTTTACTTAAGAAAAGGAGATGCCAAACAGGAGAGGTTCCCAGCACAGAACCCTGGGGAACTCCATTGGTGACTGGTTACTCTGGAGGTAACTTCCCCTATTTTGATTATCTGCGTCATGTCTGTGAGCCAGTCGGCAATCAAGCGAGTGACATAAGAGTTTATTCCCAGTTTATTTAGCTTTCCTACTATGTCTGAGCAGGGAATTGTGTCAAAAGCTTTAGCCAAGTCAAGGTATGTGGTGTGTACCATTTTGCCTTCATCCATTGCTTTAGTGAGACAGGGGTATTGCTCAGTAGTTGAACATTTGACTGCAGATCAAGAGGTCCCCGGTTCAAATCCGGATGCCCTGTGTGAGGGTAGCTGTTGGGAAGCTGGTATAATGGGTAAGGTGTTTACCTCAAAGACACTAGGTACAGGGTTCAATTCTTACCTTTGAGGGGAAACTGTATAGGCTTAAAATAGCCTGCAAGGGCAGCTAACCCATGAAGAAAAAAAGATATCATGGTAAGGACCTCTCAGATTATTTAGACTTTTCCTGTGGTACTTGTAACTAATTCAGTGCTTTCTAGACTGTGTAAGTTGATAGGTAGGAGGTTCAACACTTAGAAGGGGAAACTTGTCTGTGAGTGTGTCCAGTGCTTCGTGTTAGAGATGGGGGGGGGGTGGCATAATGGTTAAGGTGTTTACCTCACAGACACAAGGTACAGAGTTTGACTCTCATCTTTGAAGGGAAATTGTCTAGGCCTAAAATGGTCTACAAGGGCAGCTAGCCTAGTACTTTCCAATAAACCTATGAAAAGAATCATCCAGTTTGTAAAGCATAACCTGCCCTTGACTAATGTAAACTAAGACATGTCCAGTGTTTGGAGGTTCCCCGTGTCCTGACTGATTAATTTCATGATGTCCTTCCATGCCTTTGCATGTGAGGCTGGTTAGACTTATGGGTCTGTAATTACCTGGGTCTGTGGAAGGTCCTTCCTTATGCAGGGGGAATGACTGCAGCTGTTCTCCATTCTCTTGGTACAAAACCTATATGGAGGTTGAGATTTTACAGTGTTGTTAGGTGTGTGGCTAAGTCATGCTTCATGATATTTAAGTTGCATCCAGGGATATTGTCAGGACCCATCGATGCAGTATTTTTAGCTTTTGATAGCACATTTAGGACTTGGTCTTGTTTGATAGCTGGAGGTGAGCCATTTTCAGGTACATCTTGAGAGACAGAAGGAGAGGAGAAAGGGGTAAAGTTAGAGCTAAATTTATTGGTCAGTACTTTAGCTATATCTTCAGCCACAGTGTAAGTAGCATCATTTACAATCAGCTCAGAGCATTACTGCATTGTGGTTTTGAAATTGCGAACATGACTAAAAAATGCCTTGTGATTGTCTTTGACTTGGGTAGCTACTTTAGCTTCAAAGTTGGCTTTGGTGGATTTTTATTAAGCTCCTGAGTTTGTTTATTTCACTGACAAGGGTTCTAACATTCTGGGAATTTCTCTTCTTACTTTTGATCAAAATTCTTTTCCTTTTACTATACAGCTTGTTGATATTACACTTTCACCATGTGGATTTGTTTCTGGAATATGCCCTGCACTTGTTTCTATGTGGTACAGCTGTATCTACGCACTATTTACATACTGATATAGTGCGGTGGTGTACATTTTTGCATATTAACTGGGTTTGGTGGGGATGTGAAACTTTCCAATTTATTACTTAGAAGTAGGTAGTCGTAAAGAAATTTCAAGGGTACCTTGGGTGGAAGGGATTTCTGGTTTCAGTTTTATTTTGAAGGAGACTGCTTTGTTTTCAGACCTAACAAAATATAAATATATGCAAGGAATGGTGCAAAATACTCCCACAAAGATGCTATTACTCCTTGTGGGTACTCTGACTAATTGTTCCAGGGCATTTGTTTTGACGAAGCCCAAGAATTTGCTTGTGCATTAGTCTTGGATTAGGTTTCTAGTCTATAGTTAAATACTTTCGATCACCTAGGAAAATCATATTGGGTTTAGTACTGAGTGATTCTAGTTCCTGTAGATATGCGTTGTGGCTTTCTTTTGTCATAGAGAGAGTTCTATAGCTGGCTACTGTATGGTATGGGACCTTTCTGGTATTATTTGGACATGAAGAGGTTCTAGTGCATCATGCTGCTTTACCAGCCTTGTTGTGAGTCTCTTCTGAATGTAGACTGATACTGCTCCATCTTTTTTCCCCTTCTGCACAGTAGCTGGTCAACACATGTTGAAGGAATTATAGCCCTGGACATCTGGAGTGCTCTCCACTATTTTAAACCATGTCTCAGTCACTAAACAGATGTCAATGTCTTAAAGGGCGAGAAGGGCATGTAGGAAGTGGAGTTTCGTGTTCAGGCTCCTATCATCGATCAGTAACACCCTCATATTTTCCCTTGCTGGTCTCGTTATGTTGGTAAGTTTATCAGAGTGGCATTGTTTATAAAAGGCACTATGGGGCTGGGCAATGTCTTTGCCAATAATTGAAACCCTAGGGGGATAGATGAAAGCCATCCCTGATGACGCAGTGTGGTCTGTCAGTCATATCCTTCTAGCTAACAAATATTGGACCCCCCCTTTGAATGACACCAAAAACTATCCTTGTAGAAGGTAGAATGCTTCTCAATGCTGGGTTCATATCTACCTTGGACACATAGAGTCTGAGAGCTCCCCCATTCTTTTGTTCCTCTCATGAGTATGAGTAATTATTTTAGTATTTATATCTGGGAATTGTGCATTATGTCTATTCTAGAAATCTGTATTACATACTCCTTGTGTTTTGATGACTACAGATTCAAATTCTTGACACGGATAAACAGGACAAAGCCAATTTTGAAAGTGTGCGAAGTGTGGCCCCAAAATTCCACACCAGGACACACAAGACTAGCGAGTGTGTGTGTGTGTGTGTGTGTGTGTGTGTGTGTGTGTGTGTGTGTGTGTGTGTGTGTGTGTGTGTGTGTGTGTGTGTGCGTGCTGCAGGCTGGAACACTTATCTGCAGAATGCTGTATATATAAAGCCTTTAGGCCCAGGCCTTAGCCAATCATCAGAACAAACTAATTTTAAAGGGTCTACTTCCTCTGCTGACAAGCCTATGAAAGAAAATGACAGCTCATGGGAAAAAGATAGGGACTTTGAGCCTAAGTAAAGAAAATTAGATAACACCAACCCTTCCTCAACCCCAAACGTACCAAGGCTGGATCTCTTCCCTTCAGCTTCTACAGCAAATTAACCCTCGACTAGAACTTCTTCAAAGCCAGTCATTGTAATTTACAATAAATCCCAAAGCCTTTGGTTAGTAGACATTCTTCAGAGAGGAACTTGCCCCCTTTTGCACCATGGCCCCCTTACACCTCCTCACTCATGTCTTTTAGGTCCTTTAGGAGTACCAGCAATGTGGATTGGGAGTACATGATGAGAGTCTTTCTGAAGACACAGATTGAAATGAGTACCCCCCCCCCCCACATTTCTAGGGTGGGTCTGGCCTTTCATCTCCTTTATTTGCTCATTCCTTAGTCTGTGTTTTGGCACTGGTAGGTTTGGAGATGAGACAACACCAAGCTTTTATGATTGGAGATGACTAGGATCCTTCCCTTGGCTTCAGACCTTTCCCATCCAATTCACTCACTGCCAAGAGTTTTGATGCCATCTGAATCTAGGCACCAAGTGCTTGACTCTGAGTCCTCTGCTGCATCTTTGCCGCCAACACACCTGGTTATTTTTTTAATGCTGGAAACTTCAGCCTTCAATGTCTCAACCCTGATCTGTTCCTCACAGCCCTCCATTTTGTTGGTGTTGGGGATATCTTCCTTAATGCAGCTTACTTCCACTTCTTTAATGACAGGCACAGTGCTGAGACAGACCTCTCTGGTGCTGGAAAATCTGAGATCAGCATTCAAGGTTATGGAGGTGATGACTGCTTTTCCTCTGAGAACTTAGTCTCAGTTTCGAACTGTGCTACACCCTGCAAACTTCATCAGGCAGCCTAAGGAGAAAACAGAGAAGATAGCCTCAAATATCCTGCACAGGCTCTCTCTGGGTCCTCTGAGGAGATGGATCCCACCCTTCCCGATGTTCCTAGGAAGAGAACATACAAGAGGAGGCACCTAGACTTCCCTTCAGAATCTCTCACCTCAGACATTGACTTGGATGACTCCTCCATCCCCTCCAGAACACAACATCTTTGGTGATATCACAGAATTGATGAGAGAAAGGGGGTCCTGGCCCACAGACATTCCCTCTCAGGATGAGGAGGTGTTATTTGAGGCTTATTGGTTTGGACCGTTTACTTAATGCCTGGTCCATCTTGTAAACCATCTAATTGATTTGGCCATCAAGCGGGCATGGTAGGAGCCCAGTTCCTCTGAACCTGTCCCCATAAAGCCTGATAAAATTCCTACCCCCCAAGGAGAGGCAGCACTGGTCCTGTGGTGGACACCATGATTATAGCAGCCGCTGCCAGGAGGGTGCTGTCTGAAGAAGCAGTAGCAGCTGTCCACCTGCCCAACAAGGAGTCCTAGAAGATGGATAAGATAGGGAAGAGTGCTTATATTTCAGACACCTGTGCTCTGAGAGAATTAAATTATGACACACACATAAAAAGCTTCCAAAGAGATTTAATGGAACAGGCTTTAACTTCTTTGCAAAGCCTACCCATGAAAGAGTCATGTAAACAGCTAGAGAGTACAGTTGGGTTGGTGTTGAATATCATGTAGTAACTTGCCATCATTGTCTAAAGAGTCCAGATAGGTACTTCCACTGATACCTCCAGAAGGTTCTTTCTGTCAAGTTATAAAATGTTGTGCTACAGTTATTGCTATCACTCAGACAAATGTCATCAGCACTGTGGCAGTGACATTTAGATATCAGTTCTGTTGTACCTCATTTTGCTCAAATGTCTTACTCTCAGCTCCCAAAACGTGTTCTCTGTTTCAGGCATAGTTATGGTCATAGATCAGAAGTCAAAGAACATTGAAAGTGTACCTCAGAAACAGTGAAATCAAAATCCTTAGTTGGGGAAATGTTGGCTGACATCTGATCTCACTGGTACCACAATATTCCTCAAGTGGTGGCCTGCTTCAAACAGAATTTTCTTACCTTCAAAGTTGAAAATTGTAAGTGTAACAAGGAAAAAAGAAAGAATGAAAGAAAGAAATCACAACTAGCAGGCATTGGTTCTACATGGAATTATATGCATTTTTTTGTTGGTTGATTTATCGGGCCAAAACTGATTACTGAGTCATCTCAATGCACCATGAAAAGGATCATCCTTAAATATAGTGATACTTGACATTTGCAGGGATATTGATATTACTCAAAGCTTGCCCAAAAGATTACAATCATGTTTTCCAATTTCACATCCAAGAAGTAAATAAATTAAAAGTCTACCCAGCTGTGGGAGCTTTGGATCAGCCAAGCTGATAACAAACACCCTCATTGCAAATCAGCTTAGGTACATCCTCAACTTCATATTATTTGGTGGCACTTTTGAAAACATTCACAGTTATCCCCTCCCAAATTAGACTTGATCCATTACTTCTGTTCTCATACAATCCCATTTGTCTTCCTCTTTGTTTTTAAATTTCTGCAGTGAGCTCCCATCACAGCTGACCTCCATCTAGAAACGTATGACCTCCTAAACTGTCAGACATACAGCTTCAGAAAGGAACATAGTATAGTAGCAGCCACCTTATTCCACATTAATCACATATTTCATGGTCTGGACAATGACAGATTTATAGTTAAAGTTTTTGTTGACTTTATACTGGCCTTCAACATTGACAAACACCCTTGCCTTTTTAGATAATAACATTACAGACTTGTCTCCACTGATCTTAACTAAATGAACAGTAACATAACTGAATGAGTCTTCAGAGTTAAGATAGGTAGCTGCTTCTTGCAATCTGAGCTGGATATAATAGGTGTTGCTCAGGCCTTTACCCTGGGATTGCTGATTTTGCATTCAACACTTCCCTCCTCAGTGTACCTGCCATTTTCTTCTGTGATGATCTGGTAACACAATCCTCTTTTGTTTCTTCAGAAAACCACATTCACCTCTTACTAGAAACCCGAAAGCAATCCATGATTGATTCACTTTCATGGAGCCTTGCTTTAGCATTAAAAACATGAAGCTATGATCCTCTGTCAGGTCCCTAATACTTGCTTGGTCCATAAGTTTTCCTTCTAAGCGTCTGTCTACACTTAGCCTAACATGTTAAATACCTTGGCTTCTGACTTGACTACCAGCTTACCTCTGGGATTCATTGATGGTGTTGTTACTAAATGTAGGTTTGTGCTGTCAGTATGCTGGAGTCTTCTTATTCAGAACACTCTTGTGCTGTCCTTCTTATAGCTAAAGTGTGACTGTAGCAAACAGAGCTAAATTTGATAACTGTTCCCTTTTTCTACAAAGTTCACTACCTGAAATACTGTGCCACTCTGGGCTTCCTTCTAAAGAACACAAAATTCAACTTTCACCCTGTAACAATCTATTTCTAATTCCTTTCATCATGCTAAGTGTGTAATAGAATGCTTTACTAAGGCTTTCTGTTAATGGGATCCCAAAGTATGGAACTTTGTTCCCTTGACTAAATGCTCATACACTTACTCTGAGTTTAAATCTGGTCTCTCCACCCATCACAAGACAGATACTCTGAGCAGCTGTATAAAACGGGGTACCCCTCCATTGAGATTTGTTGACCTGGAAATTACCACATTTGTAATAGATCCCTAAAAGTAGATCCAATAGTAAGGGATCTGGAAATGCATGCTGACAGTAACCTGACCTTTGGCCACCACGTGTTTACTACTGTGAGAAAATCATTCTGCACTACACAACTTATAATTAAGGACATAGCATCCGGGTCCAAGGAGGTCATTATTCCTCTGTACTCAGCTGTCATCAGACCAGTCATCAAGTACAGCAGGCTGTTCGGCACGTACCTGGCCAGGTACTTGAAACAGCTTAAGAGACCACAGAGGTTCCTCACGAAAAGAATACAGGGAATAAACAACAACTCCTGTGCAGACAATGTTAAAGATTTATCCCTGAAATCGATCTCCTGTAGACTGCTGTGCAGAGATCTATGTCTAGCCTACCCTGGAATCACCCTCTGATCCCACTCTGAAGGATTTGTTGTACATCCACAAAATAAATAGCATAGGAATTACCGGTTCTAAAGAACTAAGCCTCTACTGCAACATAAATAGTATATGTTGGAGGGACAGGTATAAGTCTGTTGGGCCAGTAACCACCTATGAGTGTTTATTATGTATTTGAACCGATGCTTATATTAGTTCCCATTTTTAGCACTTAACTTTGCATGTTTTATATGTATTTCACTGTATCCTGTAGGTAATCATCTTTCAGCCATTAGAATGTTTTCCTTTGTTATCCCCATATCTGTCTAGCCATCTATTTATTTGTCTATCTGTCTGTTTATTATCTGTTAAGGTCATAGCTAAATGAAAGAGGGTTATTGTTTCAGTCTGCCTACCTTAAATAGAAGTAAAAATAAATTACTAACATCAGCTACAAATGCAATGTATAGGTCTCATTGTACTATCATAATAAGCATTTATGGTTATCCTCTGCACAAGTAATACAGTAATGAAAATGCAAATGTATTCAAAGGGAAAGAGGAATGTGAGTGAATCAGAAAAATCACGACAGAAAATAATGTGGATAAGGGCCTCATCCACCCAAAATTATATTTAGTTTGTGCTACTCAACATCTCCATTAAGGCAACAGAGACTGGGTGTGTGGATTAGCACTTTGTTTCCCCTTGCTGCAAATGCTGTTGGTACATATCAGGAATATAAGTTTGGGCAGCTTATTTTCATGTTCCAGACAATGTAACCTGTATCTATTGGTTCATAGCTAAGTAATAGGTTAACTGCCCTTGCAGATCATTTTAAGCCTAGCGAAATTATCTTTTTTGCTCAAAATAATGTATCCTGTTTGGTTATAGACAGGCCTTACCCATCCCATGGTTGATAGTTATTTATTACCTCTGATGAGAAAAACTGGGATCACACCATAGATAATTTGAGGGAGATGCATACATGGGATTTAGGAGCTGCATCTGTCCATTAGTAGTACAGGGGACAATCCTAGGGTAAGTTTTCTGTTTCACATCCATAGATCTAAGTTGATCTATTACATTTTTAGTTGATTACATTTATTATCATTTCTTGATTTATTAGTTGATTCCTGTTACATTTTGAAGCTTGTATATCTTGGGTGAATATGAAAGGGTTTCAGGACATCTAGCAGGAGTGCTATAGTGACTGAAACTTGCAAAATTTTAATTGTTTGAGTTCTTGGACTTTCATACATAGAATATAACATTCAGCAACTGTTTATCTTTGGCAAAGAGGTAGTAGACCTGCAGTATTGTTAATTACACCCGAGCAATTTAGAGGGATTGCCATTTTACTTGTAGATACACTTTTGGATGTGAGAGGAAACCTGGGACCCTGGCGCAGACACAGGAAGGGCATACACACTGCACATAGAATACACCACGACTGGGAACAAAACTGGTGAACCATGGTCTGTGAAGCAGCAACCCTAACCGTTACACCACTAAGCACCATATGTCAATGAAATTCCAGGTCTCAAATAAATAAGAAACAGGTTATAGTAACATTACAGACTGTGAGCATATTGAGCGGTGTGACAGTAAAATATTATTCATGCTTGTAGAACATATTGCTGTCTGTTGTATTGTTGCTTGCCTCCAGACATATACATTTTAGAGAGTTACATTTAATTCCCAAGTACTTAATTGACTGAATGCACAATAGAGTGATGCTCTTGTTGCTAGTCTCATTTATAGAGCTTTAGATGCTTTTGAAAAGGCAAGTTATTTCAGTTAACATGGCAGCATAGTGAAAAAAATCAAGCTATTGCACAACAATGGCAGAGTGTTTTTTTTTTTTTTTGAGGTATGAGAAACAGTTGCAGGTGCAAAATGTTATTTAGTCTGCTATTTGATTTGAGTTTCTTTGGCCCAGCTAATTAGTGTGATTTAGTCTTCCTTCATGTGACAGTCTGCATGCATGTTTCACTTCTTATTTCTTGCTTTACTACCACCAATACCACAACCCCTCCTCCATTCAAGATTCTTCTGAGGAGACACAGCTAGGCTCACCCTAGAACTGAGTGGCTTCCCATTTCCTGAGTTTTATGGACCTGATGTTGTATGAAAGAAAATAAAACAAAATCCAGTTTTCACCACCCATTTCCTCCCCTAGACCCATTTCCATAACAACAGAATGCTATTTCAGAGTCTGTGTAACTCAGCTGTAGTAAAAATAACCAAGAATTTCTTCACTTTGCAAATGCATAGGTATAAAGGGAGACCCTTGTCATTTTTTATTTGCCTGTTTTTATTAGGCGTTTATCACTTTTTCCTTTTCGGCCTTTGAAATTGATTTTCTCTTGTGTGTTCTTTCTCTCTCTCTCTCTTTCCTCACACACACACAGGCCAAGAGATGCTAGGATGTTCGATATTTCATTTGAGAGTGCTAATCGCATTACCACGCTTGACGTTTTACAGATATCATATTATGGGCGCAAATTTGCCAAATTATTAGCACCATAATGTATAGCTTGTCAAAGGTATTTAGGAGAGTAAGAGCCCAGGGCTTATCAGGGGTTAGCAAGGGGCTGCTGCAGTGCTCCTGAAACAGAGAAAGACAGTTGTAAAATATCACCTTTTCTGCAGCTCAGCAGACTTTTTAGTGTTTAAAACTTATCACCTGTCTATCAGACGCATCCACTGCTGCAAAATTTTTCCTTTGTGAATTGTACTGAGCACACAGAAGCTTTTAATTATCTTTCAAAATGAGACTCCGAGGATTTCTTCTCTGTCTTTTTTATCTTACTTGTAACTGCAGATATAGTTTCCTTTTTAGTAAACGTCATCTACTTAAACTGTTTTATCAAACTGTGACTATCAGACACCATAATTATAACAGGGTATATAAAATGGAAGTACCTATGTGATTACACAATAGAAACATATACATGTAAAAAAAATATTGGAAGGTGAAATAGCCTGTCCTGCTCTACATGTCGTAGTACATTTCCCTTACTCCCTTTATATATTTTATGATTTTGAGCAAAGATGTGACGTCTTCCTTACTACTGATTCAGTGGAGAAAAGCAACCTTGTGATGAAGAGGGCTTACACATTTACCAAAAAAGAATGTATTTAATGTGTAATACTGTGATACCTCATAACACTTCATATTCTAGCAGGATATACGACACTCTTGTTATTCTTTTTGTCAGTAGACACAAGAAGCACTCTTTTAAATGGCATGTGCTTCTTTCAGCATCCAGAATGTTACTTGTGCAGGTTTTTTAAGAATCTTTTGTAAATTTAATTTTTAATTACAGAGCTTTTAAGAAAGCATTCTGTGACTTCAAATGTTGCATGATACTATGCAATATTTAAAGTCTATGGATGTAGACCATGTTATCCCTTGCAAGTTAAGTTAAAAAAAAAAAAAAAATATTGTAATTAGCAACACAACAGCTAACCCCCCCCCCTCAAAAAAAACAAAAAAAAAAGTGTTGTTTGCATCCTAGCATGTCTGTCAAGCTACAATAGTAATCCATAACTGCACCATACCTTACAGTTCATGACTGAATATAGCAAAGAGACCTTGTGTTTAAACTTGTACAGGCAGCACTAGTATAGAACATTGGTCAACAGTTTAAAATACAAAACTGAAAATGTTTCTTACATTTAAAAAGTTTTTGTGTGTATATGTGTGTGTTTTTCAGCAAACAGCAACTAGATTAAAACCTTCTTAGATAACAGTTTTAAAATTCTGAGACATGTGTGTGTGTGTGTGTGTGTGTGTGTGTGTGTGTGTGTGTGTGTGTGTATATGCGCATATATATATATATATATATATATATATATATATATATATATATATATACACACACGTATACACATATATATATATATATATATATATATCTTTATATATAAACGTATATATACACGCGTGTGTGTCTGTGTATATTTTATATATATATATATATATATATATATATATATATATATATATATATATGGATCCATATTTAATGATCGAAATTTCAAAACTTCGACATTCAAAAAAAAAAAAAATACATGTTTATGCAGGGGGCAAGCCCCCCTATACCCCCCACACTCCCCGCTATTTAAATATACCAACTCCGAGATCGCACTACAGCGAGGAAAAGGGAAAATTCCCATTCCGCACTGTATGGAGATCTCTGTTTAGATGTTCAAAGTTTTAAAACTTTGATCATATTGTTTCGGCCGTATGAGATTCGAAGTTCTGAAACTTTGATCACCTAAATGGGACCTATATATATATATATATATATATATATATATATATATATATATATATATATGTAGATTCACTTTAGAAGCTCAAAATACTGAAATATCAAAATTCAGTATTTTGAGCCCATAAAGTGGAATCCTGACAACAATGAAATCTCAGAAGCGCGAAATTCAAAACCTTGCACACCAGAGATTTTGAATTAGCTCTTCCGGTGTTTCACTGTGGTTGAGGATACAGTTAAGTGTTATTTGTTAAGGGTTTTGGGTATGGGCTGTGGTGTGTATTAGTGTGTTTTGTTGCTGTGATGTGTGTGTGTGTGTGTGTGTGTGTGTGTGTGTGTGTGTGTGTGTGTGTGTGTGTGTGTGTGTGTGTGTGTGTGTGAGGAAAATGTAGCTTGTGTGGTGGTGTTTTGTGTGTGTTTGTATGTAGTGCGACCTCAGAGTTAGAATATTTAAGTAGGGGGAGTGGGGGGGCGCAGAGAGGGCATAGAGAGCTTGTGTTTATGTGTGGGGAGGAAGTTGTGTGTGTGTGTGTGTGTGTGTGTGTGTGTGTGTGTGTGTGTGGAGTAGAAGCGCTAATTCAAAATCTACGGTATGCGAGATTTTGAATTTCGCACTTCTGAGTTTTCATTGTTTTCAGGTTTCTACTTTACAGCCTTGAAATACTGAATTTCGATATTTCAGTATTTCAAGGATATAAAGTGAATCCATATATATATATATATATATATATATATATATATATATATATATACAGAAATAAAAGTATTGAGGATGTGAGGGTGCATATCGACATTTGTTGTTCTCCTGTGGCTTCCTCATTTTGTTTTGTTTTTTTCTTAATTCTGGGTCTCAGAATTATAATAGGGTGTCAGCCTCTTAATGTCGTACTTTTATGCCTTTGACATACTTGGTTGCTCTTAAGGCTGACCTTTTCCACAAGTTTAAAATTAGGAGCCACCATACTGTTGAGACATTTGGCATTAAGCAACCCTTGAAATAATTATTTTTTCTGTTGTTATAATGTCACCACTGGAGTTGGTTGTAGACTTTTGATTTTCCAGAATTGGAAACTTATGGTATATAATATAATGGTTTCTCAGTATTGCTGGCTCATTGTATTGTTTAGATGGAGGCATATGTAATGCAGCAGAGTATACTGAGGTGCTTTTGTGATACTGTTCTCCTGCCCTTCCTATACACAGCCCCACTTTATAAAGGCATGCTTGTATAGCCTTGGAGAATATGAAGGTACCTTAATCAGTCAAATCTTTTTCCGGGCACCTGAGAGATTCCACTGAAAAGCTAAATTTGTGCGGGATGGCCGGATGAGCGTGTAATTTTTTATTAAGAAATGCTGGGAAGAGTAGTGAGGTTTAAAGGAAGGTAGGAATTGAATTCATCCTAATGTGACAGACAACTGATTGTTTCAGAGGAGTAAGGCCAATCCCAGCTAATAGCAAGAGGTTCTCCAGTTCGATTTTCGGCTGGAGCGCCTTCTGTGCGGAGTCTGAATGTCCTCCCTGTGGTTGAGTGAGTTTTAAAAAAGACATGCAGGTAGATGTGTGTGTGTATGTGTACTTTCAGTGAAGGTTGGGTGCCGGGCTGGCAACTCGACACCATAAAAACTCCACTGCCAGTCAATCTGCGAACCAGTGATCTACTGTGACGACCCCTAACTGGTAAAATCCGAATGATATTTCTATTAGTAAAGTACTCTGAAACATTTCTGTTAAGTGTTAAGTGTTACATCTGCTCTTGCTTAGTTCAAAGTTGAAAGGGGGGATGTAATGCATTAGTTAACACCTGGATGTACTGGGTATGTGTGCACTAGCTGTGCTTGCTAGATGAGTAGCAAATACAGAGTAAAACACACATTTAAACAGCAGCTCTGCTCTTCATTTATTTGTTAATTAATGCCTTGTGTATACAGGTGTCAGCGAACGTGCATACCATTTAATAATATTTCTTAAAATGAACAGATATTAGATAAAGATAATGTTCATTTCTACCAAGATTTCTGACTGCATGTCGCTGATAGTGTTACAGGCACAATATCAAACTTTGCATTTTTTTTTGTTGTAATTCCTCAATACATAAAGCTCCTAGCTGTGTCTTCTCGCATGGCTTACCTACATAATGATATGTACCTCTTCTTATACCTTTTCAAGAAACTTTGCTCCAATTCACTTAGGAGTTTATGAAGTTTTTCCAGATAATCCATGAGGTGTAACGGGAGAGGAGTCAAAAGCAGAAAGAAGGGAAGAAAACTTTGTAAAAGTGGTCACCATCCTTTAAAGACCTTTGTTAGTACCATTTAGGCTTGTTTCTGAGCTCTTCATTTGAAAACAGGTTTTAGAATGCATTTATTTGCATAAACATTGCTGACAAATATCTTGAAAATCATGTAGGACCCACATCTGAAACTACATTTTTGGCTTGGCATGAAATACATAACTTCCACCTCAAGAACTCCAAACTATGGCCCTTCTTTGCTTTATAACATAAATGTATATATCTTTGTATTCGTTGCTGCACTTCCTTTCTTGATGTGTTTCATAATAACATGTTTTGTATGCCTGGAGTTCAACTCCCATCATCAAAAGAGTTTCTGCCATAAACCTGGGGAGATTCTTCTTCTTGTCTTTCGGCTTTTCCCAGTTAGGGGTCACCACAGCGGAACTCCGGTCCGCTAATGATTGGCAGTAGAGTTTTACGTACTGGCTTTCCGGGCCTAACACACAACCTTCAATGAAGGAACATCCATTCATGCATGTCACCACACAGAAGATGCTCTAACTGAGAATCAAACAGGCAACGAGATTGGAAACATTAAATCTGAATGGATCTTGTTCAAGTCCCCAATAGTTGAAACAACAGCAAGGGCTTGTGGCTGAAATGTGGTTGATGTGTACATTGCCAGTAATTTTATGACTTGCTGGTGGACCACAGTGGGAGGGGAAGCTGTAAGATTTTTTTTGTACTCTTTTTGCATTTGTTGTATGTTGCTCATCAGACCTTTTCCAGGCAGTTAACGCATTTGTTTCCCATAACCAGGATAACAGTTGACTGGAAAGGGCCATCATTCAGACAGCCATGTGGGATGGCTCAATTTTCTCCTTTAGCTCAATTCCCCCATGTATGTGTGTAGCAAAAGAGGACTATGCAATGGGCTGACAGTACTGGTCATCCTTACTTCAGTAAGGGACATTGCCAGCAAGGAGTACAATGACTTCCCAGAAGCATGGGAAGTACTTTTCCCAGTCATTACCAGGGATATCCCACTTCCCTGTGTTATCTCACAAATGTCTCTTTCCATTGGAAAGGTGAGTGAGTCACACCTCTACACTCCTCCCCCTTCCTGTCTGGCTCCTCCACTGCCAGTTGCCTGGGATGCAGTAATGACTTCATCCATCTGCACCACAGGCAGGCAGTGGTAGCTTGGGGAAGAGAGGGTTTCAGGATCTGACTGATAGGTCCAAAACAAGCTAAGAACAAGCAGTCATCATGTGTGGGAAGTGTTTGATGAAGCCGTCGAGAATGAATTTGGTATGGCCTCACTATGTTCTTGTCAACCATCTGGTGACTCAGGACATGAAGTAAGTTATTGACTAGGCCGTTCTCAGCAGGGATGGAAAAGAGGTGACCTCAAATGTAGACATTGCCGAGAGTTGGAAAGATCAGTGAAGTCTTGAATCCAGTGTACATGTTCTCCTCCTGAGGAGGCTGCAGATGGGGAAATTCAGTTATTTCTTAACCTAATTAAACTGTTCTGCTGTTGACAAGGCTGTAGGAGCTGATGAGCTTTGGATGGAAATCCTTAAGGCGATGGACATTTTCATTGTTGCATGGAAGGCTGGGTCAGTATCTCTGGACTGGCATACTGGGGTAGTGGTCTCCATTTTCAAAAAAAGAGATAGAAGAGTGTGTTCAAGTTATTGAAGGATCATACTCCTCAACATCTGGGCAGTCTCTACCCAGGTGCTGAAAAGGAGCATCTGATTCAGCAGGACCCTCAGACTAAGCAGTTGCAATGCAGATTCCTTCTTGGCTGTTGAACAGTGGATTAACTGTTTACCCTCACACAAATAGTGGGAAGGTTATGTGAGTTTACAAGTACCATCTACTTGTGATTTGTTGAGACCAAGAAGACATATGACAACATCCCCAATATATTTTTTTTTTTTGTGGGAGGTTCTACAGCAATACAGGATCCTATTAGCAGCACTGTATACAATTAAGTCCCTATATGTGATGACTGAAAGTTGTGTCTGCATTTGTGGTGTTTAAATGAATGTGGTAAAATTGTCCTAGAACTCCACTAAAGGTGTATGTTGTCTGACCTTCTGTTTGTGATTTTCATTAACAAGATATCAAATGACAACCAATGCCTGTAGAACATCCAGTTTGGGGAATATGAGGGTTAGAGTACTGTTTTGTTGTTTGCAGATGATATTGTTTTCCTAGCCTCTCAAGTGACTGTGGTCTTCAGTGTGCAGTGACTCAGTGAAATGCTGAATGTGAAGGAGATGAATCAAAAATTAGTACCTCCAAATTGGAGGCCATGTTGTTTTCTTTTTCCAGAACAAAGTGGACTGCTTTCTGAATATGAGGGGGCAGCAACTGTCTCTGGAAGAAGAGTTTAAGTATCTTGTTATCGTATTCATGAGTGAAGATAGAAAGGATTTTGGGATAATGTACTCACTTCCACCATGTGTGCTCTCCTTTCAAGCAGCCCCACCCCTTCCTGCCTTCCCTTGAAGCTTGAATGATGGGTTCTCCAGTCTCCACTGGGGAAATCACATAATCGCACAACCAGTGCACCCCCAAGTACATACATCCCTTCCTACTGCCTGATAGCAGTGAGCAGACCATGCTCCTTCATTTCTTCCCCTCCCTGCCAGGGCTGCTAGTCATCACATAAGTAAGGGCACTGCCTGCAGAAAAAAGAGAAGTTATAACTTCCGTGCACTCTTCCCTCAATAGGCCAATAATTGAGTACACTGTCTCTTTTGGCATGTACCTTTCCAAGCACCTGCAGCAATTAGAGAGACCACAAAAGTTTCTCGCAAGGAAAATTCAAGGTCTTCAGCATCTGTCCTATGTGGATCAACTGAAATCACTGTCACTTTATTCTGTTTCATACAGACTAATCAGAGGTCATCTCTACCTTGCATATAAGGGAATCTTTGACCCTGCTTTATTGGAAATGGTGCATAACCATAAGTCAAATGGTACACAAGTTACTCACCCTAAAGGCCTTAACCTGATATGTGACATTAATAGAACCTGCTGGAGGGACAGATTTGTCTCACAGAGGTTACCACACCTTTGGAACAGACTCCCACTTCATGTCAAGTAGAGCACCTCATTGGTCCTTTTCAAACGCAATCTGGACAATTGGATGGGTAACCGTAAATTCACCCTAGGGGTTCCACCTGTGCCCCTCTTGGACAGGGGTGATAGGTGCTGATCATGGAAATAAGGGTAAAATGTGGTTTGGTTTGTAAGGGCCCTAGGGTCATTACCCTAGTAACCTCCTATGAGCCTATGAATCCTGTTTGCCTGGGTCACAGTCAGGACTCCATTCTGTATGCCATGGAGGCAGCCTAGTAGGTTGCTCAAATGGTTTGCAATCATTTGACCTTCAGTCTGTGTCTTGGATCCATATTTCAGGAGTTCTACTGGTTTTCATTTACATGTTACTCAGATTTGTGGAGTAAAAACATGCTGGTTGATGACTTAGAGGTACTATAACATAATGGTTACTTATTTTATTTTATATTATGTTATCATATTTTATTTTATTCATTGATAAACTGGAAAACTCTGATAAGACAAAAGTGCATTTTTCATGGGTGACCTAGAAACAAAGGTAACAAGTTTACTGCATGAGATCAGAGCCATTTGAATAAGATTTCAGTCTACTGAATTTATTTTGCTGATAATCACCATATCAAAATTATTCATATAAATGAATGTCAAGCTTTTGCCCCATTCTGTGCTTTATATAACAATACCAAGATCATAAAACAACAGAGAACCTTATATAAACCTGCACAGGTAAAAACTATCAAGGAGGCACTCCTTGTGCAGATGAGCATAGTGTGTTCCCCCTCTAGCACTCTTTTTAAGTGACATCCTCAAAGTCACACAGTATTGTGTTGTAAATGGAATTTGAAGAACTCAAACTTAATACTGCAAAGTGAAGTGTATTAGCAAGCCACTGTCTTTTCTTTCCTTTCCTGTGATATACAGCCCTTATAATAGTTAACCTACTGGTCTGGTCATATAGAACCTCTTTATGAATCTCATAACAACTATGTTATTCTGAAAAAGTCATTTGCTTACCTTACTGTGGTTGATACCCTCAAAAAAAATTTCTGCTAGTTTCTTTATGTAAAAATGAATAGTACTCCGTTACAATTTCTTATTTTCTAAAACCTGTGAAACTAAGCAGTGTATCTTGGCATTGTGCAGTTGCTATTTTTGCTAGCATGCCCCCATTTTCAAACATGGAAATGATGCTCAAGTTAGATCACATGACAGTACAATTTACCAAAGTGAATAGAACTTGAAAAAACTGCATTGGTTGATTTGTTATAATGGCCTCCCAGAGATAAATGAAGGTGCTTGCTTGACTAAGTGAGTCTTCTAAGTGAAGCTCATTTATCTCTGTGTAGCCATTACAGCAAATTAAATGCTATGCTTTTTTTCAAGACTCATTCACTTCAGTTGTCCCACCCCATATGATATTGTTACCCCATTATTATGTGCTTGAGTGTGGGTATGTGTTTTTGGAAAAGGAGCAGCGTGGAAAATAGTGTGAAATTCTATTCCAAATAATGAAGAAATAAAGATGCTTTTAAGCATAGTGTGTGTGTGTGTGTGTGTGTGTGTGTGTGTGTGTGTGTGTGTGTGTGTGTGTGTGTGTGTGTGTATATATATATATATATATATATATATATATATATATATATATATATATATATACACACACACATAAATATATAAACTTTATGACCCCTTACGAAAGTACATTTACACTTCTCCTTTAAGAAATGTTTGACTTGAAAATTGTAATGCTGTACTCATAAGGATGGAGGGTGATTCTGCCCTCTCTTAACTCCCTTGCAGTACTATTTAGTGGTATAAATGGGAGTCAGGCTGATTCCCTTATGAAGTATAATATAAAAATCAGAACTATATAAGTGAATTAGTTGTCATTGTGTTGGTCACATTCAGTTAAGTCCAGCTGCAACAAAATCAATGCTTTGACTCATATACAGCTTCTTAAAGTTTTTGAAGTGTCAGCGTACTTTCAGATCTAGTTATACCAGTGGTAAATAATTGTCGTTTTAAATTAAAGATCAGTGTAGAATAACATGTACCATCATATGTTTCGGCAGCTGTCCTACACACTCATTAGATGCTTCTTGGTGCTTTTGGGCCTCCCATGAAAAAGGAACATATCTGGAAAACTTAATAGATTTCTTGAAGTTCAATCTTTTAAAAAATGAATCAAGTTTAGTCTGTAGTGATAGTTGAAAGTGGGTATATTTACCTTACAGAAGAGAAATCCTGCAGATAGTACAGTCACCCCAAATGCAACTTTTTAAGAAATACAAGGATGAAAGAAGAGGGAGCGTGATTCTAAAAGACAAAATGTTAGCAATAACCCGCGGGTAAGTGTGGGTGTCCCAGGATTTACTCATGATCAGCTTGGTTTGATCATGAGGATAAACCCTGAGTGATTAAATAAAGCTGACTGTGTACAGTGCAGTGTAACTTTAATAGCATCCAATCCCAAACTTTATAGGAACACTACAGAGTAAAGAAATCAGAGCTACTGCTACCTGCTGCTCATTTGAAAGCAAGAAAAAAATGGACAAGTTACTTATATTTTAGATTTGCTTTTATTTTAGGCAATTTTCTAAAGCTTGCATGTAATGTCCCTTATACCCTTTTACTGAGAAGCACGAAACTAACGTGTCCCTTAACTTTTCGCCAGATATGACTCTTGCCAAAGTCTGTATAGGCTTGTAATTACAGGTACCTTTCAAGAGGCAAAGGAAGAGAGTCCTTCATGTCTGCTGACTGCTTAACATTTATTCTTTGCAAAACAAGAGCTTTGTTTATTTATTTGTTTTTTTTTGGTCTGGCCAACTTGGGACGCAGTGACCTCACATAATTGCACAATCAGTGAATTGACACTACAAAAAGAAACACTCATCAATAATCATAATCATAATTGATTTTGGAAGAGTTTTAAAACAAACAGAAAACACACATTTTCCGTCTTCTGACTCCTACAAACAAGAAACAGAGCTCAGCATAGGCAACACAATTAGTCCCAGTGTACTAGGATGCCTGTGCTTAATCTTTCCTCTGATGTGCTTTTTGATATGCGAGTATGCAGCACAGTCAGGTATACTGTGTATTGATGCAGCTGGCAAATTATAGCACATATTTGCTGAGTGCCACGGAGAATGAAGAAGACACTCCTTTTAAACATCAGGAAGTTGTAAACTGGTAAAGTATAAAGCTAAATAGTGAACCTTAAAGATACTTAAAATAGTCCACAAGGGCAATTAGCCTAGTACTAACCAACGATTGGTCCAAAAAAAAAAAAAGTAACAAAAAATGATCGAGGGGCACAACAAGTACTACCCACACAAGAAGCTGTTAGCTGACTATGGGAAAGCTGCTGGTTTAGAAAGGCTGTGCATTTGAAAAGTTCAACTAGGCATACTTAGGTTCATAGGTAGGTACTAGGCTATCTGCTCGAGGGCATTTATAAGCCTAGCCAGTGTGTGTCAGCTTTCGCCGCCCCATTGATTAATTAACTGAGCCCCTGTCAAGAAGGGCCAATGAAGTGATACCCAGGGGTGTATTTTCTGTTACCCATCCACTCATCAAAGTTTCTCTTGAAGAGTGTTAGTGAGGGATTCTGCCTAATGTAGTTTGGAATTTTGTTCCAAAGCATGGGGAGTCTCTGTGACAGGAATCTGTCCCTCCAGCTTGTTCTATTTATTGCTGTGGTGAGGTTTAGCTCACTAGAGTGAGTGGCTCACAGTGACTTGGATTTCTTTAGGTGGAGCATGTCCATCAATTCTGATTTGGACATGGCTTTGTAAGTCAGGCAGAGATCACCTCTGAGTAAGTGATATGCCACTCAGTACAGCCAAAGTTTTTCCAGTTGGGCTGCATAGTACATATGCCAGGGAATTGTTATGGCTAGGTTTGTATAGGCCCTAGGGCTGATAGCCTAGTACCAACCTATGAACCTATATGTTTGAGGCCAGTAATCCTCTTGGTGAGGTAATTTTGTGGTCTTTCCAGCTGTTGGAAGTGTGTTGTGAGGTACATCCCAAAAGGGGCATTGTACTCTATGATGGGTCTGATGAGTGACGAGTAGAGGGACGCAATAACCTCTTTATTTCTAGATGTGAACCCTTTAGTAATTAGATGGGCTACATAGAAGGATTTCCTAACTACTTTGGCAATATGATTGTCAAACGAGAGATTACTATCTACCTGGGTCCCCAGATCTTTTATTACCTCTCCTGTATTAAGGGGGCTGCCACCTATGTGGTAATCATGGGTGTTTTGTTTTTCCCAAACGGGATGACTATGCATTTTTTGGCATTTAGCTTGAGCCCATGACTTTGACACCAGGTGTCCGTCTCAGTAAGGCCCTTTTGGAGAATGTCCATGTCAGCTGGAGAGTCATTTATGGCTCCCAGTTTGCAGTCATCGGCGAACTTGGTTAGCCATAGTCCTCCTGTGTTTGTCTGTACTTCTGAGAAGTATATGCTGAACAGTAGGGGCCCCAGGACCAAGCCTTATGGGACACCACTTGTGACTGGTTTAGAGTCGGATCTGGAGCCTGCTATTCTTACCGTGCGAGTTCTGTCTGTAAGCCAGTTGGCAACCCATCTCGTGACGTAGGGGTTTATGTTTAGGATGGTGAGTTTTTCTATAATTCCCGAGTGGGGAATGGTGTCAAAAGCCTTGGGGAGGTCAAGGTAGGCTGTGTGAACCACCTTCCCCTCATCTATGGCCTTGGTGACTGTCTCGAAAAAGTCATCCAGGTTTAGCAGGCATGATCTGCCCTTAACAAAGCCGAACTGGGTCGGGTCGAGTGTTTGGAGGTTTCCAATGTCTGTCAATGAGTTCCATGATGATGAATTCCATAGCTTTGCAGAACACAATAGTCAGGCTTATGGGGGGCAATAGTTACCAGGGTCAGTTGTGGCCCCTCCTTTGTGGAGCGGAAAAACCATTGCTGTGTGCCATTCTATGGGCACATAGCCTGTGGAGAGGCTGAGGTTGAACAGTGTGTTTAGGTGGGGGGTTAGTTCATTCTGTAGTTCGTGCAAGATGCAGCCTGGGACACCACCTGGCCCCATTGATGCTGTGCTTTTGGCTTTTGAAAGGGCTGTTTTCACCTGTGCATCTGTGATTTCCGGGACACTACACTTTTCCGGTATTGTTGTGGGCCCTTTTGGGGGTGAGAGTTGGGTGAAGTTTGCACTGAATCTATCTGCCAGGATGTTGGCAATATCAGTAGGTTCAGTATATTTTGTGCTATTTTGCACTAGCTCAGAGCATATCTGTGAGTTTCCACTTAGATTCTTGACATAGCTAAAGAAGGTTTTGTGGTTATCTTTTGAATCCTTGGCAATTTGTCTTTCGAAGTTAGTCTTGGATAATTTTATGAGGGACCTTAGTTTCTTACTGATCAGGGATGTCTTTCCTTCTTGGGGTTTGCTTTTTTCTGAACTAGTTTCCTCCTTCTATTGTATAGCCTGTTTATGGCAGGGGTCCACCAGACTGGTTTCTTTCTCTTAGGGGAGTGAGTCTTGGTTTTGCTAGGGATGGCATAATCCATGCAACCTTGTAGGTGCTCATAGAGTGCATTTGTAAAGGTTCCTGCATCTTGGACACTGTTATCCTTTAGCGTGGGGGCTGTGAAACTTACCACCTCTGTCTTAAGTAAGTTGAAGTTTGCTATAGAAAAGTTTTTCACTGCGGTTTCCTTGGTTGGGGGTGGTGGTGTGGTGTGGACATCCAGAGTAATTAGTTTATGGTCTGATCTAACCAGTGACGGGTTGACCTCCAGTGCGGAACACCTGTCGCCCATGTTGGTGATGACCAGGTCCAATATGTTTTCACCTCTGGTATGGGAGTTTACCAGCTGATCCAGGGCATTTGAGTTGATAAATTCCAGGAAGCGCTGGACCTGGGAGTTTGTACTTGAGTAGTTTTCCCAGTTAACAGTAGGGTAATTGAAATCGCCCAATATCAGGGTGCTCTGTAGGACCTTCATATCAGCTTAAATACTACAATAGCAGTGACTCATAATTTTTGTTACTTGGTTTATATGTCTATCTAATTTCAGCCCTGGAATAGGGTGAAGCTAGGTCTGTAAAACATGCGAGTACTGGAGGTGTAATTGCATATGTATGGTATGCAGAGAAGCAGATGGCAAGCCTTTGAACACAAACAGGGAGTTAACAGTTTGAAATGAGATTGGCTAATAGTAGCTCAGGAAGGATAAATCTAAAGAGAAGAGTCATTTTTGCTAAGAGTTTAAGGGAAATAGATATGATAAGAGGAGAAGGGGGCAGACTGACCACATTTTGAGTTTTTTATTCTCTGTTTTGGTTTAGGTTTCCAATTCTGGAATTTCTTAATGTGAATCTCACCAGAACCAGACTTGGCATGTAAACATTGTCACATTCTCTGACTTTATCCGTTTATTTACTTTTAATAAGTTCTCCAAAGAGACCTCAGTTTATCCAGATGAAATTGTCTGTCTAAATTTGAGATGTGGACTAAAGGGGGAGCTGCCCCTGAGTCTTGAGTCCCCATTGAAACAAAATGTTGTGCTTTAGCTGAGCTAATCAGGAAGAGAATACAAATCATTCAGTAAAAGCTGGACTCTACTTCCTTTGCTTAGAATCATTCAACAGAATAAAGTAGAAAGTCACCACTGACCTGCTGTTTTAATCTGCCCCAAGCAGTGTATTAAAATGGTTTCAAGTCCTATTAAACCCACGGAGATTCTGAACCAGCCTTCCCTCTTCCTTCCTCCTTTTTGTCTAAAAGGAGAAAGGGAGAGCTGTGTGCTGCTGCTGCTATTGTGATGATAATGTACAAAGGAGTTTGTAAACGTGGAGCTCCTTCATCAGCAGTTGAGGAGAGTGAGAACAAGAGAAAGAGAATTGTACTGTTCAGTTTTATCCAACCCCTCCCCCACTGCTAAGAAGCTTGATATCATACCCTTCATTATATAGTTAGACAGCCGGCACCCCCTATTGGGTGCTGTCAATCGTTCCTGCTGAGAGTGTAACAAAGTGATATAAACCCTCACTTCAAATTCCTATTTCACGTACTAGCTTTTCTGAAAACACAACTCTGCAAAAACATAATCACACACACACACACACACACACACACACACACACACACACACACACACACACACACACACACACGCACACACACGCGCACACACACGCACGCACACACACACACACACACACACACACACACACACACACACACACACACACACACACACACACACACACACACACACACAAAACACCTGATATTAATCATGGTTGAAGCTAGGATTTGTCTGTTCGGAAATGGTTAGTGTTGCAATTTTATCATATAAAGTATGTTGCATATGAGTATGAAAGTAAAGTTTTTTTACTGTCTAGTACTGGGAAGCAGATACCCATAACACTGATATTTGTTAAGAGACAATTCCCTGATACATGTCTACTTACCAACTAATTAATGTGCTGTTTTTTAAAATTAAGTGAACATTTTTCAGGGCTGCATTCATAAATATATTTAGGAGAAAAGGGATGCAAGTTTGAACTGGGTAACTGTAGTGAAACTACCAAAGAATACTGCCACTTTTATTTATTTATTTAGCATTTGTTGACTGTGAAAATCTGACTAGGACAAAACCTATTTTCAGTGGAGGCCTGGGGAGAAAAAGCCCAGATTCATGTCTTTTGAATGTGGGAGGAAACTGGATTACCCAAAGGAAACCCACGCAAATGCAGGGAGGACATGCAGACTCCACGCAGAAGGCACCCCAGCCGAGAATATAACCGGAGAACCTCTTGCTGTGAGGCGGAAATGTTACCGCTGCACCACTGCGCTGCCCACTTTGCAGCAATACAGCTGTAATGAAAATGCTCAGTTTCATGCCAAGTTTGTCTTCTGCTATTACTTTTGTCACGTTTTCATTTCATTATTATATTGGTTTGCTGTAGCAGAGTGGGGTGGTGTGTAATCACTCATGACATTTTCATATACATGATTTTTTTTAGGCATCTGAATCCTAAGCATTCTTTCAGGCTGCTTCTCTCCTTTCTTCTATCTTCTTGTTTGTCTCTCACCTTCAGGACCCCACCTCGCCCCATGGGTGTTGAATCTTTTCTCAAAGACAGATCTGTTTTAGTTACAGTCATATTCTGTTATTTGTGTGTGTGTGTGTGTGTGGGGGTGGGTGAAGTCATCATTTCTGAAAGCAAGCCAATTTTTTTTTTTTTTTTTTTGCTGCCTTAGTTCCCCAGCCCAGAGAAAGGATGTAGTTAACTAACGCATGGTTTCCTTTACATGCTGGGTGTAATGGTACATTGCATTGATTTTGACAAGACACCTGCGCATTTCATCCCCTCCAAGTTTACTCCTGAATGACTAGGTATTAGCTGTTGGTCGCCACCAGGGAATGCTCATGCAGCAGTGAATCTGTGACCTTTTCTCCAAAGGAAAGAATACCGGTCAGTGGTTTTCACTCTGTTGTTAATGTCCGAGTCCACTAGTTAGACTCATAATATCAGCAGTAAAGGTGAGCACGCGTGGGATTTTTGAAGACGAGCATAGTCAGAGCCAAGCCAAAAGTCAGGCTTGGCTCTTAGAGCCCAATAAGAGCCAAGCCAGAGCAGACAATCACAGCAGTAGATCTGTTAACTACATCTGGAAGTCCAGAGGCATTATTTAAGTTACAACAACAAAAAAAAATACTACAGTTACAGCCAAGCAGATGACATTGCCAGCATACAGTCAAATGAATGATTGCTGATCACACTTCCTAACAGCTTGCACCCAGCCACCACCATCACTGAACTCAAACTGCAGGTCTGATGACAATGAAAAATGAGAATAAAATATAATAACCAATACCATACAAGTACACTGCTCTGTACGCAGGAAAAGGAATGTTGCCCTGGCTTGTGAAAATGTTTAATTTTTTTCCCTTCTGGTCTAATGATGATTTCTTGCATAGAAGTTCAACCACACTTTGGAAGAAATGGTCAAACAACCCCAAGGTAAAAACTGGATGCACTGCCTAAAAGGAACAACAATATTTTAATTTTATTTATTTATTTAACATTTGTTGACCGGGAAAGTCCGACTAGGTTCCATAGAGCCTGTTTTCAGCAGAGGCCCGGGGAGAAATGCTCCAGATAGTCTTGTGAAATGCTGGATTTTGTTAGCTTTATATAAGAAACTAATTTCAGTTCCCTTAAGCCAACCCACAGTATTAATTTCAATTTCATCAACTCACTGTCTGAATAATATAATTTTAATACCTTTTAGGCCTTCTGAGGCTATACAGCAGGTATTAAACAAGGCTAAAAGCTTGATATTAGACAATCATATCTGGGTAAGTGAAAAAGATTTTCTAGTTAGTGCTAAAGTAAAAAAATCAGGACCCTTTTCAGGCTGACATTTTTGGTTATACAGTATTTGTGTGAGTTATTATCCTCTGGCCTTTCCTACTTTGCTGTAAGGATTCTCTTGTTGCCCATCTCTGCTTGTTTGCCCATGGATCCTTCTACACTTCCTTTATACCTGCTTCAAGTGAAACAGCTTTTGAAAGGGGTTATACATATTTGTCCACGTAGAAGACAGATGACATCTTCTTGTGATTTTAATTTTGTATTGGAGAAAATTACATCTTTTCCTTTTAAACCTGTTCAAAAGGATGATTTGAAGTTCATATCATGGAAAACAATGTTATTCATTCTGTAAGAAGGGTATGAGTTACAAGCTCTTATAGTGATTCGACCTTTTGTAATCTTTCACAAGGATAGGGTAACTTTGAGAACAACACCTTCATGTATGCCTAAAGTGATTCCAGAGTTTACCTTGAACCAGGTTATAAAATAGTCCTGTTTCTATCCAGAACCAAAAAAAATGGGGCAAAAGAAGTTTACACAATTTGGATTTCCACAGGCATTCGAGATCAGTGAAAGACAGGACAAAAACCTTTAGAAATTATCAACTGTTTATTTTCTATGAAAGTAAAAACAAGGGCCAATCAATGCCAAAACAGACAATTTCTAAATGACTGTCCCATGCAATTGTTTTTTGCTACTCTGACTATAACAAGACACCTCCAGGCAGGGTCAAGGCTCACTCTACTTGAGTTATGGCTACTTCTTTGGCTTTTTGGAAAGGTGTGAACTCCAGAAATATACTATAGGCAGCAATTTGGTCATCAGTGCATACTTTCATCAAACACTACAAATTAGACTCTTTCTGGGGGTCCTGAACAGGCTTTGCTAGGACTATCCTCTAGGGGATCCTGGACTCAAATCTTTCTTCCTCCTCCCTTTCTTTCTAAGCTGTGATATTGTACCCATATTGGTTAGGTTACGGCAGCAATGATCTAATGAAGAACATGGTACAGTTGTGTTAGTAATCGTACCATAACAACAGATGTTCAGCTAGATCACTGTTTTAGTAGGAACACCCTTCCTTCACCACCACCCCCTTTTTATTATGTTTTATGCCAGGTGGATATTTTTTCCCTTTTCCCCTTTTTTCTTAGAAGATAATTCATGCCAGGCTGGAGCCTTCTGTACTCTGCGGCAAGTAAGTTCTGAAGGTTGGGTGCACTACCAACTGACTGTATACTGCACTTCTCGAGCTGTTCAGCAGATAGGGTACTTGGAAGGTGCTCTTAAGCTTTGGAATCTGGCCGGTTGTCATATCTTTGGTAGCTTTGGTAGGCTATAACTCATATAGCTTAGGCTACTACAATAATTATCTATTCACACATCTACTGTTATGGTAATTCTACTTCTACGACTGTACTTTTAACCTCATTGCAGCCCTTCCTATACCCTGTGCTGACAAAAGATTTATGTATTTGAATTAATTTCTTAAACAGGTACATTCTGTGATCCTAGGGCCATTTTATAGGAGAGAGACAGATTTGCAATAGGTGCCTCAATTAATTACTAGCAGTTCCCATGTACATTTTTCTCCCACTCCGCCTCACATCTATGATGTTTTGTTTTAAGGTTGTTGCCATACAATCAGTTGGACTGTACCTCTCAGTGGTTGTTATACAGCCAAACTGACACCAACTTCTGCCCAGTCAAACTTGTCATCATTTAAAACTAGTGACCTTTCAGAGCAGAACATGAGCTGCAATAAGGAAAAAAAGGGGAAAAAAGGGAAGGATCCAGAAAAAAAAGAAAGAAAAACGGAGAACTTTCTTTCTTTTTTCTTCTTCTTCTGTAGTCCTGTACTGTTGTTTGCATTTAATTTACATCCCTGCCTGGTACACTTTGTATTTGTTCTATTTCAATTGTGTTGTATTTTTGATTCTTTACTTTATCAAGTGTTCAGTGTAATACAGTGTAATTTTTTTCATAGCAATTTAAATATTTGCCACCTTTGCTCCTAGGCTGTGGATGAAATGGGTCCCTTGGGATCAGTCTTCTACCCTGGTAGGAAAACGGACTGGAAGCAGGAAAATACAAGCTTTATGCCTCCACTGAAATGGCAGAGAAGGCCATCAGTTCTAATAATTTAAGTGTTGCAGCTCACAGACTTGACTGTTTCTTTACCTGGGGTGCTCACCACTGCTGAGCAGCTAAAATATTACCAGGTAATAATACTGACAACTCAGCTTTATTTGCAGTGTGGTTCCACTGGGTCTATATTATTTGCTCGAAGAGACTTTTCTTCGAACATGTAATCATTGACACCTAAAGAGCGAATGCTCTAAAGCGCGAAAGGCCATGTCAGCAAATTTTTTCCTCGGGGAAAAAATTCACGAGGCCATACACAAAAACACAAACTTCAAAACCCTAATCAAGTGGGGGGGATTCGCCCCAACACCCCCAACTTGGGGGGCTGTGCCTCCCACACTCCCCCTAACTAAATATACCAACTCCGAAATCGCTCTACGTTAGAGAAAAGGGCAATTCCAGATAACAGCCAACTGAATTTTTTCCCGAAGAAAAAATTTGAGGATGTGGCTGTTCGAGCTTTAGAGTGTTCGTTCTTTAGGTGTCGATGATTATATGTTCGAAGAAAAGTCTCTTTGAGCATATAATATTTATTTTATTTATTTTTATTTATTTATATTTGTTGACCGGGAGTGTCCGACTGGACATAGGTCTATTTTCAGCGGAGGCCCGGGGAGAAAAGCTCCACAGTTAAAACAAACAGGCAGTAGTTACATTGGATTACATAGCGATTGACAATTTACATAGCAATTACTTACAACATATTTACAGATGAAGAACATAGCACATCAGTAGACAACTAGAATCTATCTGTGAAGTACATAACAGACATTAACAAATGTTACAATAAGAAGTTCCTGCTGTATAATAAGTACTAGGCTTATGAGCATCTGAGCTTGCTATAATCAAGGTAGTTAGTGGAGTGGAAAGAAAGGTAGTGGTTGGATAGGGTGGGTGATATTAGAGTGGGAGTTGCAAGGGCATAGCCAGCATGTTTTTAAGTGTGCTTTTAGTAAAGTTTTGAAGTGGGTGCATGATGGTATGGAGGTAATTGTGGGTGGGAGGGAGCTCCATAATTTGGCTATGGTGCAAGAGAATAGTGCTTCACCAGCAGAGTTATTGGCTTTAGTGATCTGCAAGTGATTTTTGTTGCTGGATCTTAGTGGTCTGGTGGTGCGATAGAGTTGGAGTAGATTCTGGAGGGATGGGACATTTAGTGGATGGTTTACTAGTTTGTGGGTGAGAGAGAGTTAATACCATTGAAGGAGGTGAGGGAGTTCAAGCCAGCCCAGTTCAGCAAGTGAGAGACAGTGGTGACTACAGTAGGATGCCCCTGTGGCGAATTTGGCGATTTTGTTGTAGCAGGTCTCTAACTTGTTTAGATCGCATTGCCTTAGGTTGGTATATACTGGAGAGGCATAAAGTAGGGTGGAGATAAGGTGAGAATTTGCTATTGAAATCTTTGCTGCTTTGGTGAGAAGTTGCTTATTTCTGTATAACGCTCCTAGTTTTTTGTGGACTTTTTTATGGTCATGGATATGTGAATGTCAAGTTTTAGTTTATTGTCTGTTTCCACTCCTAGAAGTTTGATGTGTTCAGTTGGGTATATAATGGTGTTGTCTTTTGCTGTGATGTTAAAGTGAGAGTTGTTTTGAGTATGTTTGATGGGTTGGAAGATGAGTAGTTTAGTTTTGTTTGGGTTGAGTATTAATTGGGCATTGGATAACCAAGTTTCAACAGAGGAAAAGGCTTCCTGTGTGACTTTTTGCAGTTTGGGTAGGAACTGGGCTGAGCAGATGATGGTTGAGTCATCTGCGTATTGTATGAGTGTGCCATGTTTGGTGGCAGAGGCTAGATTATTGGTGAAAACAGAGAAGAGTAGGGGTCCAAGGATGGATCCTTGGGGAACCCCTATGGAGACAGGTAGTTGGGGAGATATGTCATTCTGTCATACAACGGATTGTTGGCGGTCAGACAGGTAACTCTGAAACCAGTTGGTGACTGATTGTGAGAAGGATAGGTTATTGAGGACAGAGATAAGTTGTTTGTGTGGGACCATGTCAAATGCTTTAGATAGGTCTAGGAAAGTAGCAGAGGAGAGATAGCCATTGTTTTTATGCTGAAGGATAGTGTTAGTAAAGGAGAGTAAGGCAGTGGTGGTGCTATGGTTTGGTCGTAAACCATGCTGAGTATTGGAAAGGAGGTTGTTAGTAAGGAGGTAGTCTGAGACCTGAGAGTGTATGCATCTCTCTAGTATTTTGGAGAGTGGAGAGAGAATAGCTATGGGGTGGTAATTGGTTAGTTCTGTGGAGGGTCCGCCTTTGTGCAGGGGAATTATATCTGATACTTTCCACAGTGTGGGAACGTAACTTTCTGACAGAGATCGGTTAATCAAGATGGATACTGGGTAGGCTAGAACATCAGCTGCAATTTTAGGTATTCACTTGGGAGGTTGTCTGCTGCTAATTTGGTGGGCTTAAGTTTAGTTAAGAGTTTTTTTTATGTTGGAGGTAGGCACAGGAGAAAAAGAGAAGGCAATGGGGAGATTAGTAGTTGAAGGTGTGGGTTGGAGGGGAGGGGGGGTTGTGTTGTTTAGTTAGTGATAGTATGGTTTGTGTGAAGTGTGTGTTGAATGAGGTAGCAATATTTTCTGAGGAGTGAGCGATGTTAGGAGGAGGGGTACTGACTTTACCTGGGTGGAGGATGGAGTTTATGGAGGACCAGAATTGTTTGGGGCTGAGTTGGGAGGAGTCTAGGGCAGACTGGTAGTATTGGAATTTGTCCTGTTTTATTAGCTTTTTTACTCTATTGCGTAATTCTAGGAATTTCTGTCTAGTTGAGGGGGTTTTGGTTTTGTACCAGTGCTCCCAGGCTTTATCCCTGTTTTTCATTTCTGACTTCGTGGTTTTCTGTAGCCATGGGGAGGGTTGTGCTTTGATTCTGGTAATTAAGGATGCTCAGGAAAGAAGAATTAAAAATTTCAACTGCGTCATCAAGACTGAGGTACTTTAGAGGATCAGTTACATTATTTCAGGGATGAGATGAATGTGAGTGGGTTAAAGTTTAGTTTTTTACGTATTTGACAGTTGATGACATGTTTAGCTTGGTATAGGTATTTTTTGAGTAGGAATGCTGGGGAGTGATCACTGAGGCTATCTGATAAGCAGCCTGTTATATATGACTGGGGGCTCTTACTGACTAGTATCCAATCCAGGGTAGTGTGCTTGCTGGAGTTTTTATTTATCCTGGTTGGCGACTGGACTATTTGGGTGAAGCCATGAAGGTTTACATGATGGGTTGGATGGTTGCCAGAACAAGATTGCCAGTCAATATTGAAATCACCTAAAATGATAGTTTCTTGGGGGAGATGGTGGGTAGACCAGCTGAGGAGGTTAATATAGACCCGGTTCCACTCGCAATCCCTGTCAAATTCAAAATTTTTAGTTATTAGAAATAGAAAATGTTTTGCCTTTCTTAAAATGAAGAAATTTGTGCTAGAGATGGGATATTCCTAAATACATCATCCACACTTGGTGAAGCAGTATACTCCTTTAACAATTTTATGACTCTTCAGTAAGTACGTCCCAAATCTGATCAGGGAATAAGAACAAATTACCCCATTTTAACGACTCTTTCACTTGAAAAACAAAAGAAAATACAGCTGCAGACAGGAGTAAAGCATGAAGATTACATTAAAATAAAGTTCCAAGTGATCTCCAAGATTTTGGTAAAATATAAAACAGATCTGCAAGTGAGATATGCCGATCTGTTTTATATTTTACCAAAATCTTGGAGATCACTTGGAACTTTATTTTAATGTAATCTTCATGCCTTCATGTAGCTGTATTTTCTTTTGTTTTTCATGCAATAGACTTCCGCGGTGGTGCAGCGGTAGCATTGTTACCTCACAGCAAGAGGTTCTCCCGTTCGATTTTCGGCTAGAGTGCAGGGAGTACCTTCTGTGTGGAGTCTGCATGTCCTCCCCGTAGTTGGGTGGGCGTTCGAAAGACATGCATAAATGGGCATGCCTTAGTTGAAGGTTGAACGTTGAGCTGGCATCTCGGCATTTGTGAAAATCTACTGCCAATCATTAGCGGACCGGAGTTTCGCTGTGGCGACCCCTAACTGGGAAAAGCCGAAAGACAACAACAACATCTGCAAGTGAGATATGCCATTACACATCACACTGTGTTTATGATCTACAAAATCTATAAAAATGACTCCCAAATTTTGTGGAATGGTATAAAGAGAATGCTTTCGTCAGAACAAAATTCTGCCTCCCTGTAATCCCTTCATGCATTTTTCACACTTCAACTGCAGAAACCTTCTGTGTCTGTTTAGAAAGCATAGTCAAGAAACTAACTTCACCACCTCCACTTTCCTTTTCTAATTCAATTGGTAAACCACCCACACTCCCAGGTGTATAAAACTATTTCCAGAGTATGTATTCTGGCCTGTTCATAGTTTAATCAGTCATAGTATAACAGAAGATCTATCCGCATCCATTTGAAAGGAAGTTGTATTTGTTCCATTTTAGACAGGTGGGAAGAGGAATATTGTGTCTAACTGCAATGCGTGTAGCAGCTGATAGTCTTCTGGTAAAGGCTTTGGAAAAGATAGTCCATATGTAGCAGAAAACCTAAACTAATTCCACATCATAGGTTCATGAGAGGTCATGGTGTAGAAACTGCAGTGCTTAAAATCACCAAAAAAAAAAAAAACAATATACAGTAAGCTAGTTAAAGGATAGGTATGCTACATTATTATTATTCTGGCATACACAACATTTTTGACAAGGTTATGCATGCTCTTTCTGTCCTGAACTGCTCTAGGAGTGTCCATATCATAGCAGATGTGATTCAAAAATTATCTCATGATCAGAAACCAGTTGGAGGGCAACATGCCTTCTCTGACCCAAGATGTCCAACTCCTTGAGTACAACAAGGATCAGTCCTGGGACAGTTATTAATATCCTTATTTATTTTAGTGTCATGTAGGAATATACTGGTATCTCACAACTGCAACAGTGTCCTGCAGATTCAGCACTCCATTGTTATTTCTAACTCCCTACAGCCTTTACACATCAGCCTTTAAACAAATTTCAGCAAGCTGCTGTATTGGTTTAATGCTAGCTGGCTTCTACTCAATGCCTCAGGGTCTCAGCTATTACTAATAGGCAATAAAAAATCACCCATATGCTCATTCTGTCCTAATAAATATCACTACCCTGCTGGCAACATCACCACTGTATCTGGCATCAAAGGTTAAGTATTTGGGCTTATATTTGACCGTGACATGACATTATTTGGAGCATGACAAAACCATAGCATTGGAGGGGAAGAGACAGCTTTACCTGTTGTTTATGCTTATGGAGTACCTCAGACGGGAGACAATATCAGAATTAGCTTCTTCTGTCCTACTACTTCTCTGCTGTTTGGCAGTTTCAGGTTCAGTAACTCAGAACAGCCTTCTATAGATAAAGTGATCTTCACTTATTTATTTAACATTTGTTTTACCAGGATTAAATCCGACTGGACAACAGGTATCCTTTTTGGAGTCCTGGGGAGAAAAGCTCCAAGAAGTAATATGATGAGCAATACATAGGTTAATCTGGTGGAAAATACATATGTTAATACATGTGGTAGCTATGTTAACATGTGTGAATGAAAATACAGTAAATATCAAACAAGCAACATAATACACATTACTTATCACATATCGAATGAACAGCATAATACACATCACACATCACATATGTAAATAAAAAAGTAATAGTACATAGGTTAATAAGTGGTAAGTATGTTGACATGTGAGCAAAAGAAAGACAGGAAAAATTCCCGTGAGCAGCATAATACAGTCAGAGGATCAGTGAATTTGCAGTGATAGTACCGTGATAGATGCATAAGTTGCCAGGAAGTAGGTCCATATTTGCAAATACTTACAGTTAGAAAGCACAAGTGTAATTCTTGATTCGGTCAGGAGATCCCTGAGTCTAATAATAGAAGTACGATAATGTGAACATGAACATGAATACAGTAGCTACATTTGCAACTGAAATACCCACCTAAACCGTACTGCACAAGCATAAAGAGACACAGAGGATTACCCCAAGAAAAGAAACTGAAATACATGCAAACCATGTTTGTCTATTAGTTACTGTGCAAGCAGGGCTGCAAATAATTAAAGCTTCTGGTATAATAATATTGTATTACACATCTCACTCAGAATGGGACATTTCCCTTAACCATGCTGTTCCTAATAAATTATTCTTTATCAAGTATTGCTAATATCCCTCACTAGGAAAGGAAAATCTATCATTTATCTAAAACTATAGTCCGACTGTCCAGCCCTTTGGATTTTCTTAAATATGCAACTGCAAAAATACATTACTGTCATCATGTTGGTAATATAGGCAAGTTCACTTGATTTGAAATGAGTTTTTCCATGTAAATAAAATACATCTAAAATTGGAATTATTGAAGTAAGCACTTTAAATAAAATAAGTGTTGTTTCAACAAGGGCAAACACAACTGCATCCCCACACCACTGACTTAAATGTACCAACTCTGAATCACAGCATAGTGGAGAAAAAGGAACATTTCCTTATGTCCAGTATTCATCGATTTCAGACAAATACCAGATTTTTTGTAACTGTGTTCAGACTGCACTTCATTTAGTCACCTTTATTCAAATGGAATGCATTTGAGTATTGTTCACTCTGACCAACTATGGGTAACCCATACACATAAATATAAGTATAACTTGAGTTATCTAAACATACAGTGATCATATCACAAGCTATCAAAAAAACTAATAGCACACATTCCATTGTACACACACATACCTATGTTCTCCCTTTTCAATCAGCATTATGTATAACATGCATACACACAACAAACTGTAACCAGAAATGCAGTAGCATCATGACCATCATCAACACCCCCGTTTTCCCATTTTCTGCATAGGATTGTGGTGATGTGTCAACTTGTGCTACTTCTCTCCTGATTCAGTTCTGCTCACCTTTCTTCAGTAGTCATGCCTGGCTAGTGTTGGTCTTCTCTCACTCTTCCATATCACACACACACAAATACACATAGTTACACCCTGCACTACACACAGAAACATATGCACATAGTTATAACCCCCCCCCCCACACACACACACACACACAGGCTTTAGAAAGTTAGTTTAAGATGCTTGAATATGTTATACAAGAAGCAAATGGAAAATTACATAGTAGTAGAAGTGAGTAGAAGTGACCCAAGCAAAACAGGAACAGTAAACTAGCTCAGATTTGATAACTAACTAACTAAATAAATAAGTATACATGCACTAAAGTCTGGTTTAGTTCCACTCTGTCTTTGTGATATCAGCTGGTTGTATACATTTGTCACACTCTTATGGCAAATTCTCTACCTGTAGTGAGTAGCAACACATGTGTCAACTTCCTGTCTGCGGTATCAGCATGTGTTCATGATAATATCTAGGTAATATGAGTATTAAGTTAAAGATTTTCTGTATGGTATGTGTAAGCTAACCCTACTACTCTTTAGAAACTAACTGCTGTTGTTTTTTTTTTTTCTTTCAACTTTGATTGGGTCATGACTGAAAAGGGCCAGTTATGTTCCAGTTCATTTACCTGTAAATAAATAGTTGAATCTCCACAGAATTCACATAATTTATGTGGCCAAGGTGTAGTATTTCTTGATCCTGCTGGTACAGCTACATAGGCCATCCATATAGAAAAATATTTAGATTTTTGCTTTGCAAAACATGATAAGGGTTTTAGAAGAGGCAGCTTGCTGAATGTGGTCATCTTGTATGTAGCCTAGGAATACATGGTACATTTGTAAATGTTTAAAGAGTGGTGCCTTTGGTTTTATGAATCAACTTATATTTTTATAAAAGACGTATCTATTTTTTGTGTGTTACCCTTCAGTTTTGATGCCCTGTTTAACCAGTGGTTAAGTATTTTTGTACATAAAGTATTTAATGCAAACGTGACGGAATAAAAGTGTATTCCCCTGACAAGAGTTATTGTGGACTTTGTATACGTGTGTTTATGTGTGTGTGTATATTTTTTTCTGAAAGATTCAAGTATTAATTTGTGACTATTATTCAGGCATTGTGTAAACTTGTTTGCATGTTTTGTTACATAAAAACGTATAAATAATTACATTGTTTAATGGAAATGGATGGTTCATCCTTATACAGTGCCCTGTAAAAACAGATAAGTTACAATCACAGATTGTGCAGTCCAAGGAAACCTATGCAAACAATTGGTAAATATGAAATAACTTGTTTTAGGGTAGCCAGTATAGTGGCATAAACACAACCGTGCAGACCCAGTTTAACATAGTTTGTAGTTGCTAACTTGCTGCTTTGTGTCACTTAGAGACATGCTTGATTTTTTGGGGTTTTTGTAATCACTGTTAGACACTATGTTGAGGGTATGGTTTTCTGCTTTCTGAATGAACCCTCTTTAGACACACAGTCCTATGGTTTCTTTGTAATATGGGTATAAAAGTTTGGCCAGCTGATACTTAAACCTGCATTATTCGGAAATTGTTCACACTGAAAGCAATGTAGCTGACCAACTATGGGCTGCAGAAATGGGAACAAAGAGAGTTCAGTTACTGTGTTATTTGTGTTGAATCATAGAAGCACCATTTTCTTTAAACAAATGGCATTTTCTTGAGATTCTGACAAGTAACAGAATTGTTTTACTTAATGACAGAAAGCATTTGTAGTACTGCCTGGTACAAAAGTGCTAGAGCTTTGTTGGCTTTTTACCTCTCAGCTGTCCATGATTTTCAAGAACTTCCCTCACTTTGTGTTGAAATATCTTTTGTCTGTGTTATATAATGACTGTTTTCGAGTCAGAGGAAAAAACATCATTATGATCACAAAATAATATCCAACATTAGAATTTAAAGCTTAATCTTCATAAAATAAGTCTTAGCTTACATTTTTATTCCATAAACTTTCTGTGTTAATAGTACAATCTGTAGGCTTTGTTCTGATTACTTAAACTTGGTCCTCGATTCTTGAGGCATTGATTTGAGTGATGTTTGCCTAAAGGCTGCAGGAATTCTGCCTTTGCTAGCATCTTGTTACTTTTCACTGCCACAAATAAATACAATTTCTCTCTTATAAAAAGAAACAATCCATTAAGTTATCTATAAGTGCTACTTATGAAAACACATGCTGTACCATTCAGAATACAACCCCCACCTTCAAATATCCTCACCAAAGGGAATTGAGAACCACTTCGGCAATAAATCCGGCTTGGGATAATTGGCAAGAAAACAACACTTGTGCAGTATATAAGGTTTTACGGTTGTTTCATGTACTTTATTATAATACTAATGAGAAGTTGTATATCAGGAGGTAACTACATGCTGGATTAGCTTGTTAGCATGATCAGAGATAACAGTGCTGCTAGAGCAGGCCTTCCTGCCTCCCCTCCCCCTTCCACACATTTGCACTTGGTAATTAGTATGCAAATTAGACCCTGGGACCACACAAGTTCTAGTATATTACAAGGACTTTATTATGCTCTTGTGAATAGATGATGAAAACAGACCATGACAGCATTTATCTCCACACCTCTCTTGCTGGAAGACATTAAAAACACATATTGGGATACGCAGCAGACATAATGTTTCCCTTAAGATACCTCATACCCTCTTTGAAGCTGCTCTGAAGCGCCTGTTTTGGAAACGGAATGGTAATAATACTAACAACAGTGACAGCCTCAGTATTTATAATTGGACCTTGCAGCTCCCACTAGGGACGAGTGAGTGCTGGTTTTTCTGTAGTTCTTTCACTGTGGTGTTGAAGAAATCCTGAGCAAAGTACATGCCTGCAGCTGATACTAACTTGGAATCAACAGGCTTTCACATTCCCCAGGAAATGTACAAAATGGAAAGTGCTAAATACTGTTGAATGGCTGCAGGTACATACATATTTATGTATACAGACACACACACGCACACACATATATACATATAATTATTCACGTATTGTATTATATTGTACTGTTTTGTATTTTTCTTGGAGCTTTTCTTCCCAGGCTTCTGCTGAAAATGGGCCTGTGTCCAGTCGGACTTTCCCGGTAAACAAATGTAAAATAAATAAATAAAATAATATATATATATATATATATATATATATATATATATATATATATATATATATATGTATGCATGTACGTAGTGTGTATGTATACACACACACACACACACACACACTAACTTAGATCTGAAGCATACTGCACAGAATTTGACACACTCTACCTTAGACATGAAGCATTTGCAACTCTTTCAGCATGGAACAAACTTAGGATGAAGTGCAGTACTTCAAGCACAAGGTACATACCTGTAACTCTGCCAGTTCTGCTCCACATTTATCCCTCACATTGAAAGTATAATGATAAGAAATGGTTGGATGTGCACCTACCCAGTACTGCATACCCGGGTACTTGCTAAAGGTACTGTTAAAGTACTTCAACTGATGTGTCTTGCCTGACTTTTTTACCACCTGGATGCCCTCAAACCTACCTCCTAACTACTCTAGTTACTTGAGAAGATGAATACATTGAAGGGGAATTAAGTATTTTAACAGACACTACTAGCATTTATTGTCCCTCTGGAAGTGGTGTACAGTCACAAATATTAATTGGATCAACAAATTAATTCCTAGAAGATTTTCTGCTGAATGTAGTCTTATCATGTTTCTACTACGTTACTCTGTGTGTTTTACATTTTTCTGATGAAATGCCTGCCTTCTTTTTGGATAGGGAAGCTTTCCCTATTTTGATGTTGTCTGTCATCCATCCATTGTCATTTGCTGGTTAAGTTCACAATAACTTAAAGCATACAAACAAAGAAATAGACTGTAACCCCTAAATGACTGTTGAGGATTTCCTATTCTCTTAATCTTTGGCTGAGAACAATTTAAAACTTTCTCTAACTTGCATGCTTAGGGGTGTGTACATTTCCAGGCAGTATATATTATGACTTCACTCACCAGAATAGGAAGGTACATCTAGACCCTGTGCTTTGCAGATTTTTTTCCTGCTGCTTACTTAGTTCAAATCTCAGTCCCAGCATTTGTAATTGAAAAGTTCTTGTTTTGGTTGCCTAAATTGCTTAAAACCTCTAAGTATTCCTGGCATTATTAGATCACAAGACAGGAACCAAACCAGCACTGCGTGTACTCTCTGGGACCGATAGCATGATGTGAAGCATTGCTACAAGTGCCAATCCTTCAACCTGGCCACCCACAAGATGTGGAGAGAGACGAGCAAAGTGCTTATATCAACATATGGGGGATGTTGGCTTGGAAGCTATTCTGCAGAGAAATTGTCAGAGGAGTCCTTTACATGATTTTGTATCTGTCATATTTACTGTCCTCCCTTATGGACTACATTCTGAACAAGCTGGCACTCCTTCCTGATTCTGGAATCAAGGAGTCTCTTTGAAAGACCCTGCCCCTAGCTTTTCCAGTAGAATTCTATATATCCCACTGCTGTAATTTTGACTGTGTGGGTACTGTGGCATGAGCCTGCAGTAAATGGTGTCATACCTCTCATTTGTCCTCAGGCTCGACTCATATTTTAGCTCTGTCTCTCTTACTCCCTCCTAAAATTGGTGACTTTTGGAGAAAATGTGGTGAAATATACTTTCTAAATAATAGCAATAATTAAGAATTATAGACTTTTACTTTAGAATATGAATATTAATTCACATTCTCTTATTCAGTCAACGTTTCAGTTTAATAGCACTAATATTTTAAACGTGTCCCTGATTATTTCTGGATTTGTCCCTGATTCTGTCAGTTTGTTCCTGATTGCTTGAGACCTATGAATGGTGTGGCTCTGACTTTCTTCCTTTAAGGATAAGTGTAGGCTGCCAATTCTTGATTCCCTATTTTGGGGTGGTATCCTCTTTGGACTGGCATCCCAGGACATGTCTATGGACTCCCAAAAGAGAAAATACGTACTGACCACCATGAAGGGTTTCTATAATGCAGCATATGTACTAGTGAGAAACAAAAGAGCCTTCTGTTTGCATGATATAATGAAAGTTGCTTTTAATTAATTATAAAATGTATTACATCCTTTTATGAGTCCTGTCTGATCAAGATGGATCAATCTTGGAAGAACAGAGGCTAGCTTACTAACTAATATTGTAAGCAGCTTATAGTCATGATTCATAATTGAAATCAGGTGATAAAATGCAGATATCAGATGGTCCTTAGCCAGAGTGAAAATCACTGCTGCTGTAGTACATTTCCAGGATTCAGGGGTTCAGGGATGATCAGCATATTTTGTACTTAGTAAGTCCTATAACATGTTTTATGACTAGGTCCAATAATTCTCTTTTGGCAGTTCATCAGGGCCAGGTATCTTCCCAGTAACAACTGAAGTAATTGCCAGATGTTCCTTATGCACAGGGGGAATTTGTAAGATACTCAAGGCATAGGTACAAACCCATGCCATCCTCTTGCCCCTAGGGGTCACATATTGGGTAAATTCAGGTTATAGTGGCTAGGCTTGTAAGGGATCTTAAGTTCAAACTCTGAAGTGAACCCCTAGGGACCATGTTCAAAAAGATCAGCCACACCCACAGTGGTCATAAAATTATTAAGGCATCTACCCAGATCCAGTATACCACACAAACGTAGACCCAGGCTAACCTCATTCCTGTTCATAACCATTTTTACTCTCCTGCCCATATCATTATGACCTGTTGAAGCACTACCCCCTCTTTTAACTCACCAAGTAAAACTTTCTGCAGAGTGACCTGAAGAATATACAAACCACAGTAACTTGTATTTTCAACGACTTCCTCTTACCACAGTGTATCTACTCCATTTGTCTATTTCATTATCACAAATACCAAACAGAGTTGAAGTTTTCCATGGTATCATCTCTCCCCTAAATCTGGAATCTGGGCTGGAGGTAAAAGTAGAGATCTGATAGCCCTTCATCTCCAACTTTGACTATTCAGGGATAGCCAGGGGTGTCTCTTGAAGCAGGACTATATCTGTATCATTTTTAAGTGAATATTTTATCCCTTTTGACAGGGTATACAAACCCATTTATATTCCATGACAGAAACCCACCTATCATAAAACAAACAAATTATTCCCCTATCTGATAAAACCCTCTCAAGATAAAAATTTAAATATATATCACAGCAGTGTTTTTTTTTTTTTTTTTTTTTTTGCAGCAGTATCCAAAGTTATCAGGCCAATGCAATTCTTCTCCACCCTTCCAAGGCTAGCATACAAACAGGCAAGTAAAAACTCACTGTTAGTGTGTAAAAGTAAGCAGGTGACACCATGTAGTATCTCAGAACTAGTAGCCCAGTCACAGCTCAGTTTATAAAACCAATGTTGTTTAGAACCAAAAGCATCCTAGGAGGGGGCAAATTGCCCCTATTCAGAAGGAGCCATGAGCAGGAAGTCACAACCAACAAGTGACTGTAGTCCAAAAAGAGAGATCTTTCTACTCAAGGAACCTGCTCCCCACCCCGCTCCTTTGACAAACCCTTTATCTTAAAACAAGTAACCTTACTGCATAACATAAATAGACTTCTTTCTTCTTTTAAAGAAAAAAATTAAACAGCCATAATATAACCAGCTCAGAAGAACAAAACTCACACATAATTTTGCATTACTAGAATTTTAGTCAAAGGAAAGGAGAAAACATCTTCCTGAGTCCCTTAATAGCAAGGTGAAATTCTACTAATTCCATTGTCTCCTTCAGATCTTTTAAATGAGCCAAATTACTAAAAGGTGGTGACTAACAATATCCAAAGCCAAGGGGCCATTGTCGCCGTGCAGGTATTAGAGTTCAGAGAAAAGTGAACTACAAGCATCCATGTAGATCATGCAGTACAAGTTGGAAACAGTACCTTCATCTGCAAAGAAAACAATCCCTTCCAACTTTAAAGCAGTATCTTCCAATATAAAAACTCCAGAAACAATGAAGAAAACTAAGAGAGTATCCTTCAACAATACCATCTGTCACATAAGCACCAGCTGAGGTGCTGCACTTCTCGTAGCTTCAGCAGCTGCCATCCTGTGATGCACCATTCTTTTTCTTGAATAAGGTAAGGGCTCTGGAGACAACTGACATGACAGCCAATGCATCCCTATTGCAGTCTCCCTCCTGCAGTCAGTTGGGCAAAGCAGAAAACCCAGGAATCTTCATGCATGTCACATCAAGAGAGTGTAAAGTCACAGAGCCTGTAGATAATGAATCCTTAAGCATTGCTGGATATAGCAACCAAGATCTACATTCCCTTTGTCTTATGAACTACATTGCTGGCCTAAAAGCCAGGGGCCACCTGTGAATTTCCATAGAATAATCCTATTCACAGAACACCCTTTGGTATTTGTATAGTAGTTGTTTTTGGGGGCCCAAAGCAGAGACAAAATCCTGTCCTTAAATGTTATGTGTTGTAAAACGTACCAGGATAGATTGAGGCATGCAATTCCTCAATGCCTGTAGCAAAAATACTCTGTGTGCTCTTTATAACATTAAGTAAGGGAAAGAAATTACAATCTATCTTTCATTAAAAAATAGGCAGCCCCTGCCTCAGGTATGCCATGAAAGGTTCTTACAGCGCACTCAGTCCTTTTGATCTATGGAGTGCTATTCCAAAAGCTGTAACCCAACAACTGAATTGTCCAGAATGGAGATGCAATCTTAATTACTGAAAGTGTATCTGCTACCTCATCCAGATGTCACTCGTTCGCCACAATATGCTATGTTAGTGCTGAATTAATTTTTTACAACTCAGCCATTATTTGGTAAAATTTAGCCTCTAGTGTGGTATCAGTGGAGCTTGAAGCAAAATATTCCTCTCCTTAGACCACTTTTCTGAGGTTCACCAGGAGTGATCTGTGGGATAGGTTGGCCACATGCAGCAAGGACATCTGTAGCTGTTCTCATTTTTCCCTGATCTCCTTATTGACGATGTTAAATGAAAAACCTAGTTGTAGTTCATCAGTAGAGTATTCCAAGCCAATTGTTTTTAACTGTTTAGCAAACTAATAGCTATGGTATACCAGGTGTGAAGGGAGGACTTGTCAAAGTTCCTGCTTCACTGCTATCTTAACCAGAAGATGTCTAAGTTACTTTTATATATTTTGAGGAATATGGAACAAACTTTGGTAAATCTTCCTAATTTTTATGTGAAATCTAACCTTACAGATATGCTTAATTCTGTTTTGCAGGTTACTAAGAACACTATCAGATGTGACTATGATGGTTCAGATGCTGCCTTCAGAGCAGCTGCCAGTGATACTCGTGTGAGAAACATACCTGCATAAGAGTATAGTCTTTTTCTGAGAATGTAAAGGTTCAAATATTAAATGTTAGACAAGAACTTGCTTTTTGGTAATGGTTCTGCTGAAGTTTTAAAAATTTAAAAAGACCCTTTTTTCTCATAATCCTTACAAATCTGGTCAGTAGATATCAGAAAAAGACATTTTTAAAAGAAAGTGGCAAGAGGACTCCAAAAGAAAACTAATAGATCACAGGGATCCATACTTCAAAGAAAAGACTTGTGACTATCCTTGGCAAACATTTCTTCTCCCCCACCCACTCCAGCTTTCCACAGAAAATCCAGGAGCCTTTCTGCTAACCTTCCTGCATGGCAATCTATAACCACAGACTCTTGTGTACCTCATATAATATAACATCAGAAATGCCTTCCCACATCATCAGGAATCCCTCAGACCCCAAAGGACTAGCTTCACCTTATGCCTTCTGTCATTTCAAACTTAATGATTCGGGGGGGGGGGGGGTCATAGAGAAAGTGCCTCAGATCAACAGGGAGAAGAATTTTATTCAAGACTTTTTCTGTTTCCCAGAAAAAATGTCATCCAGAGGCCTAGTCTAGATCTACCCAGACTGAACACTTTTAATCCTTTTTATTTCCCCTGAAGCCTATTTGGTCACTGTAGACATAAAAATGCCTACTTGTATATTCCCATTCATAAGAACCATAGACTCTTTTGAAGATTCTCTGTTTTGGGATTGCATTATCACTTCGCATCTTTGCCCTCTGGACTTTCTAACACTCTAGGATAATTTACTAAATGCATTGCTCCATTGATCACTTATTGCAGACTTTAAACATACACATTTCCTTATCTAAATGCTTGCCTGATCTCAGCCTCAGCCAGTCAGTTTTTTTTGACAACTTTAGGGTTTACAATGAATCTTTTTTACAATCTGGGATTCACTCTGCACCTAAACAAGCTATTCCCTTGCCATCACACAGGCTGCATTTTTCTAGGCTATCTTCTAGACACCTGTCTAATGGCTGCTTTTCTTCCACCAGAAAAGATACAAACTTATCATCAGTACTTCCTGTATCTTTCCCAATGGGAATTTTTTACTGCAGGAAAATTTCTAACAGGTCTGTGTTTTATGGCCTTTTCCTTCCTGATGACTCCTCATGCCAGACTTCATATGAGGAAGATCCAGTGGCTCCTCAAGTCTGTTTGGATCATGTATGTTTCCCAATTTAAGTTTTCAGCTTTGTGAAGAAAAAACTCTTTTGCTAGGTCAAAGAAGTTCCATCCAACATAAGGGTCCTTTTCTGTTTTACCAGACCCTAGAGAGGCGTCAGACTTAGGCTGAAGTGTAGTTTCTCAAGAAGCCAAAGTAAAGAGAATATGAGAACTTCAGCAAAGGCAGAAAGCCATCAAATTGAAAGAAATGCTTTCTCTTATAAATGCATTGAAGGGTCTGTATTAACTTTAGCCTCATAGGTTCATAGGTTCCTATGAGAACACTGGACTAATTACCTTGAAGGGCCATTTTAAGTCTAACCAATAACCCATGGTCAGAACCAGGCCCTTTGTGTCTATGAGGTGAAGAACTTAACCATTATGCTGATCCCACCCCTAAGATTTATTTGACTGAGCCATACCTCTCAACTGCCCAGATTCTCAAAGAATGTCCAGAGTTTTGTCTCATATTTTGGATCCGTTCCTCATAAAATGTATGGTTTTCTGGCAAATCACTGAAGATTGAAGTCACTAAATAATAACATACATTTGAGTTATACACTTCATATCCTTCAGAAAAAGCACGCTAACACAAATTCTGTTATTCTATCTACTTTCTAAGGTTATAAGAGCAATATTTAAAATATGCCTCTATTTTTGGGCTTTTGTTCTCCCATTATTTAGGCTTTGTCCAGATTTATTGTGCAAAGAAGTTGAGAGGTACTGCTTGAGCATGTTAGGTGACTGAGGACACCCCCTCAGGTGAGTTTTAAGAGGGCCAGCAAGTTGTGTTAGCTTTTCGATGATGCCCGAGTGGGGGGTTATGTCAAAGGCTTTGGCCAAGTCAAGGCAAGCTGTATGTACTGACTTTCCCTCATCCAGGGCCCTGGTGACCGTCTCCAAAAAGTCAATCAGGTTCAACAGGCAAGATCTTCCCTTGATGAATCCAAACTGGGTGGGGCAAGTGCTTGGAGACTGACTATGTCCTTGTTTATGAGGTCCATAATAATACGTTCCATGGCTTTACCGATCAGACTTGTCAAGCTAAAGGGGCGATAGTTTCCAGGGTCAGTAGTGATACCACCTTTGTGCAAGGGGATGACAATGCCAACTTGTAGACTGCCTACAGTACTGTCGTTACTACACCTATCCATTGGTCAGTCTACAGTACTGTTGTTACTACACCTATCCATTGGTCAGCCTACAGTACTGTTGTTACTATACCTATCCATTGGTCAGCCTACAGTACTGTCGCTACTATACCTATCAATTGGTCAGTCTACAGTGCTGTCATTATTACACCTATCCATTGGTCAATCTACAGTACTGTTGTTACTACACCTATCCATTGGTCAGTCTACAGTACTGTTGTTACTACACCTATCCATTGGTCAGTCTCATCATTCTCTCTCTATCTTCAGTTGTGAACAAGACTCTGGGATACTCCAACTCCACTGCCTGAGGTACCTGTTCCCCCTTCATGCGCTGGAAGAGAGAGAGAGAAACAGAGAGAGATCCACTGTTGTCTGGGAGAAAATTGTGACTTCTGATTTAGTGGTACTGATTTTCAACCAGCACTTCTCATTCTGCATCTAATTGCTCCAGTGCACGCTAGAGATCATGGTCACTAGAATCTTAAAAAAAACAAACAAAACAAACAACTTCATCCTCAGTCAACAGAGGTACATATCTCACATCCCCTGATTGGATACTTTCCAAGCCTTGGCTGCACCTTGATGTCCAGTTGATAAAAGTCACAAACAGGAGGGAGAGAGAGAACACACACCCTTCTCAGATTTCTTGCTTGCCTTGAACATATGTGACTTAATGCTGAGAGTAAGGGCATAATTGTCCTTCCTTAATTAAAAGGGCCAAGTGCCAGATATCCATGGTCCTGGGGTACCATACTGTTGTACCATATTCCAGAAGACATTTCGGGATATATGATCATATGCATTCTCCAAGTCCAAAAAGGGCAAGCCGACAACATTAGCAGACCCAAAGACCTCTCCTAATTGTTTATCCATTGTTCTTTAGCTAAGACAGAAATGCATTGCAGTTCCTGAATCAAAGACTCAATTGTTGGACAAATTCTGTTTTCTATAATATTGGCATTTTCTTTCTCTGGGAGGTTGAGAAGTGTGATAACTGTGAAACACACCCTTCTATACACCCTTTTTGAAAATGAAGCTCACTACCTCAGTTTCCCAGTCTAAAGGTACTGCTCCAACTTTGCACTCAACAATGAAAAGGCATGTTAACCATAACAACCCAACAGTGCTGAGTGCTTTCAGCACTTCTTGCTTGATTTCTTCATAGTAACCTCATCTATTTAAATAGATTCCAGTACTGCCGCCTGCTTCTGGTACTCCCTTCTTAGAGGAAAATGTATCCACTGAATCCAGTAGTTTTTAAAATGCTTCTCTACTTTACTATGTCCCCTGTCAAAGTCAACTTTTCTGCACCCTCACTGAAAACAACATGGGAAGTATTCTAATTCACCTCCTTATTATATAATTTGCCAGAACCAGTTTGAGCTTAGAGTTATTTTTCTATGGCCTCATCAAACTCCTTCGACATCCAGGCCTTTGCTATGATGACTGTTGCAGCTGCTGCTTTTCTAGCTTGTCAGTACCTGTCAATGTGTCAGTCAAATCCAGAGGCTTTCATCCCACAAGCATTACATAGAAGGCTTCCTTATTAAATGCATTCTCAATAAAAAAAAAAAAAATCAGGGGAACTAAATCATTAAAACTTTGTAGATCGTCTCAAAACCTTGTTCCTCTTCTCATTATGATACAAGCTACTGAGAAGTGACCTCTGCCTTGTTTATAGAGCTTTAGCAGATCCCATTTTGTCAGACCTATTACACATTCACAATCTCAATGGTATCATAAGCACCTGCAAAAGGATCTCAATTTCTTTTACAAAATAAATAGAAAATGTTGTAGGGGTAGGTTTGGCTCACAGAGAATAACACTTCTATAACAGCATCTTCTACTCTACATCAAGCAAAGTACATTTGTTACTCTATTCAAATGTCATTTGGGTGAATGAATGAATAACTGCAAATTCACTTGGTGTGGCGCCCCTTTCTCTCATGGATAGGGGAAACATGTAAATGTACTAACATGTCCTTGTTCGGCCCATCTCTTGGTTATTCATATGAAAAATATAAGGGCTAAAAACCACCATGGAATGTAAGGCTAGGCTTCTTAAGATCTTCAAGATCAATGTCTTAGTAATTGCCTATGAACCTATGATACCTTTCCTACCTCCTGTTTTTCCACCACTGGGTCCTATGGTTTTAACCATGACAAGTGCTGATCATCTTTGTTCACAGCTCTTCACCACTGCTCATCTACTGAGATCATAAACTGTATTCATTCGTACTCCATGCATTTGACCTCCCCAGGTATACAGGACAAGTACTTCTAGAAGGTGGATTTGAAAGCATCAAGCACAGAAGAATCAGGTTGAAGTTCCTGGGACAGCTTCACTGCATGTTTCATCTTCCCAGCTCTGTTAAACTGCCACCACTCTGATCTGACTCATTTCATAACCAAATGAGGATTAGTTGATGACTTTGCATCTTTCTTAACCTGATTGTCCAGAAAATATAGCCTCAAGTCTGATAATACAAATACAAATTCAATCATTGACATTTGGCCCAGTATGTACTGGTACCAATGATACATGTAAGCATCCTCACATTCAGATATAGTGTTTGCTATGAACAGTCTTCTGTGACTATAAAAGAAGTTATTACAAACTCCAACTGAAATGCCACCCAGCTGGGTTCTTCTGAGTATCCTGACACCTGCATAGGGCCTGTCTTGAGGGTTAGCTGCAGAGAAGGAGAGAGACCACCCCTGCTTGAGAAGTCTGGTTCCAGAAACAGTCTGTGTATATAAAGGCAAGACAAACCAAATTTAGTTGGTACTTTTCAAATTCCCACACAAATTCCAGCTTCTTCCCCTGCAGAAGGGTGATAGTCCATGTCCCAAGAGACAGTTTCCATTTCCAGGGTGTAGTCCATCTTAATCCATCCTGATTCTACCTGCCACTTGAATTGCATTACACGTCACTCACATCCTTTGCCTTTCGGATGGTGAGCCCACACAGTGACTCCATTCTTTTTTTGAACTGTGCCCATAGGCTGTGTGGTCAGCTGGCCATTAGGCACATGCCAGTGAACACCATTTTCAAGCCTAGCTCCAGGGGTGAGTCCCAGTATCAGTATTCCTGTTCTGGGCAAGATTCTTGGGTTTGGGTTCTTCCACTGAACTATCATGGAGACATTCAGAATCATTTTTAGTCTGGCCTGTCTTCTTCGATAAATTTGACAAAGGTGGAATGCCAAGACCATAGCTCTGAGTCTCAGAAGGTCACACATTCATGTACACCATAAAACACACTCTTAGAAGTAGCCATAAAACTTTATCGTAACTGTTTCCTGTTTGTTAAGTTTGTTAAGATACTAGGTTGCTCTAACCATTACCACACTGGCTCTTTTTTTTCTACATGTAATGTTATCTGATGATGATTTCTGTAGTGACTATAATACTATCTGATGTCATAGTAACAAAGTGTTTATAATTATTTTCTATTTTCTTTGTATATTGTTTCCTTTTTTTTACAAGTCCCATCTGAAAAAGTATTGTGTTCAGCAAGTTTAGCCTAGTTAATTAAATCTAAGTTAGTAAACAGAGGGTGGGTACTGGCAAAGCATAAATTGTCATAAGACTAAATGGCCTAGGAATATCCATGAAATCTAAATGTATGTAGGGTTACCACCTGTCCCACTTTGCGAGGGACAGTCCCTCTTTGGGCAGTTGTGTCCTGCAAATAAATTGTAAAAATGGCAAATGTCCTGAGATTTTTAGGACAAAATTATTTCCTATATTTTATGTAATAGGTGCATAAAACAGTTATTCTGTATCTGAAACACCTAAATGTTATACAAAATAGAATAAGCAACTAAAATGCTACAAGAATAAGCTTTTATTTAGGCAAAAAGTGAAGTTTTGTCCTTTGTACTGGCCGTGGGTATGTTTCGGCCTGCAAAATCTGACATTTGTACCAAAAATGTCCCACTTTGGGCATTTGAAAAGGTGGCAACCCTAAATGTATGGAATAAATAAATAGATTTATGAAGATTAGGTTTGGACTGCAATAGTTAGCATATGCATTTCCTCCAGTATTCACTTGGAGTGCTGGTGCATTAGGAGTGGAGGAAATCCCCCCTCCCCAAGAGAGATGAGCCAGTAGTTCTACCACTTTTCTTCACTATGCCATTTAATTTGCCCTTCTCCCAAAGCCCAAGAAGTGGTAAAGTTGCAATTTCTACTCCTTTCTTTACACCACTTTTCTGGTTCATTGTCTGACAGGGAGAGAGATGGTTAATATGAGCTAATGGACATGGTTAAGTTGTTGGTTAAGTAACAGTGCAAGTAAAATGTGTGACATGCTCCCTTACAGCTAACCAACCAGACAGCTCTGGAAGGGAACATTTTGGAGTGTAGAATAAATCAGTTTTGGTACCCTAATGTTTTATGCTTTATTAGTGATGGATCAACATGCTCTGTTGTGGGAAGGAAAACAAACCAGGAAAAGTGTATGCTTCTTGAGAGAGCAGATAGTGTACTGACTACACATCTTTGAGCTGTCAGTTAAGCTTCGTCTTCAACTGTTTTTAAGATTGCTAATGACTTTGGATGTGTAGTCATTGCTAGGTACAAAACAGTTAGGCTAACTATTATTGTTTGATAAATGGAATGAGTAATTCAGCAATGGTATATTTGACCATATCTTAAAATGCACTGTTTTGCTTCCTACTTCTGTTTATTTCCAGTTACTGTACTCTTTAAACTCATGATCTTTACTTCACATGGTGGAGGTGGGGACAGGATCTGGAAGTGGCCTTCAGTTTGGTCCCTGAGCAGCAATTCTTAATATACCATTTATCCCCCCCTTCTTTTTTCCTTCTTCAGCTTGTTATATACTATTTTAATATTACATTTGGTAGCTAACCAGTTCTTTGTACTGTATCTTGGCAAACAGATGTAGTCCATATTACTTTACTCTGTCATGACCAGTTGAATATTTTGGCAAAGAAAGTAAATTTCTAGCAGCTACACTCTGCATTCATGCAGAAAAACATGAGAAGGTACAGAAAAACACAAGGAGGTGTCTTCCTCTATCCTAGTTAGATAGTAACTACAGAAGCTACAGACATACATACACTCACAAACTGTGTTGGCTCACAGATCATGCCTACTCCATCCATGCACAGCAGACTGTCTACTCACACAGCCATTTATCATTATTTACCTGATACTGTGACAGCACTGAAGCATTATCTGAGGACTGTGTTTTTAATTTTAATGTTTGGTAACTTAGAGATACTGACCAAATGAAGGTATGTTTAAGGGCGACCCAAGTATACTAAAAAGGTGAAGTGAGTTTCTTTGAATCACACAGCAACAAAGTGAGACGTGTAGGATTCAAATGTTGATCTGGTGGTATAACAGATTAACTAATTGTTTGTCACAGTAATGTCCTGGCTGTAGTAACATCTCTGGTAAATTATGCAGTGAACACAGTGCCCTTTTCTGTCGTCATCTCTTTGTTCTTTGAACCAGTCGGCCATTAAGCACTAAGCTGATTAAATCTGACAAAATGTTTTTAAATTCTGTCTCTCTCTTGCTCTCTGTTCTTTCTCAGCATACTGCACCTTTCACTATCAAAACCCTCAAATCAGGCAGTGAGCTGGCTACTCTGGGCAGGGGGTGGATGTAGATTTGATGAGTTTTACAAGGTTTGAGAAAAAATGGATGTGTTAGTGGGTTAAAAAAATCTGTGTAGCAGGCATTTTCAGTAAAGTGTTGAAGCGTCCCACACATCACTCTCTGACAGGCCCTGATGTTAGCTCCTGGAATGGATCACCAGAGACTCATTAGAAAAAACAAATATTATCACACACTGAGATGATTTATGGGCCAAAGGGAAAAAATGTTGTTGCTCTTTCTGTAGCTTTCACTCTCTCTCTCTCTTTCCCTTGTAGAGGTGTTATTTATGGCTTTAGCTGCATGCATGCCATTTTCAAAGGAACAGCAAACGTGATACTGATGAGTTCCACTTGCAAAATGCCTCATAATAATATTTTAATTATAAAACAGATGACTTTTATTTAGTTTAACTTCCAGTTTGTTACAAAATTTTATATTTAGTCAAAGTTGTACACTGCTGTTAAAACGTCAGGCTCCTGAACAAATGCCTTCATCAGGTTATTCAAAATCTTCGCTATATTAGGTCATAAATTCAGCTGTTCATTTATTTAATTTTTTGGCCAAACTTACCAAGCTCACAAAGCCCCTTTTCTTTGCCTGTCTGACCAGTTTGTTCCCATGTAGACACTTTGCCACCTGAGGGTGAGAGTTAGGTTGAAGAGAACAATCATCTTCATGTAGTTTGGATTTTTTATTCATCAGGCCGTACTCCCTGTCACACAATCACACCTGACATGCAATGATGTCCTTCTGGATGGCCTGCTGCATGTGCATGTTTTATACTTTTGCCACAGGTCTGGTGCCCCTGTGTCTCTTCATGGTCTCTAGCCCTTGTCAGAATTCTCACCCCTTCCCCTGGGATAGGCAATTGTTGCTTGTTTTTTAGCCATCCCCATATACTTCTGTGGACTCCTCATGAATATAAGTTAAGTTCTTTAAGCACAAGGTCCAACAGGCTTACACTGACTTCAAGAAATTTGACCCAAAGAAGTATAAGGACTTTAGCAATAAAATTATTGTTGCTTTTTGCCTATGATAAATAGATTTCTGAATACAAAGTAGAGAAAAAAATAAAAGTGACTGCACTTCACATAACTTTAGTTTCGTCTCAAGTTTATGCATTTGAGTGAACTATCATACATAAGTCCCACAATTAATATAGTTGCCTTATGATGTTTATTTCTATAATTTTTACATGCAAGATTGCCACTATGTATTTCCATTGTAAGAGCCAGAATATTGAACTGAATTTATTTATTTATTTATGAATTTGTTAATGGGGTAGAACACAGATCCACATCAACCATTTTCAGGTTCAGCCTGGGTGTAAATTTTTCACATAAAGAAAAAAAAGATACACATAGAAATAATATATAAATGTTGGTTTCAGTATATTTCATTTGCTGGAGTTCTGTATACCTTTGTATCCCTTTTCTTTGACACATCTTGTTCTGCTTGGGTTTGATATGTCCAGACATGTTTATAGCATGGTGATGCTGCTTTTAGGTTTTGGTATTGTGAAGTGAGATATGGGCACAGGTATGAATGTTAAAAATGAGAAGGATGCAGACTGACATAGCACCTTTAAGCAAGGCTAATGGGAATTCTCCATTTACTTAGTCACATCCTTTGGTTATTAGGACACAAGAAATGTGTGCACAGTTCTGCTAACATGACTACAAGAATGAACAACTACAGTACTTTACAGAGCATCAAATATGCCTTCTTGATCCACTAGCAAGTTCCACCTCGTTGCCTGTTTCTGTAGAGTATCATCTCATGGCATAAGTTGTAAATACTGCCTCAGTCCTACCCTTATGGGTTAACTTTGATGCCAACTGCAAGCCAAAATGTCCTGTATTTTTGCTTCTACAGGTACCAAAGGGGCTGGTGAGGAGTGTCAAGTAATCAGTGGCAGGTGTACTGAAAAAGACACAGTAGCAGTGATAAGCATGGAAGAGAAATCCTACTGTAACAAAGAATACAGTAGTTGTGCAGCCTTACATTTAACTGCCCATCAGTTACAGTAAACATAATTTTAATGGCAAGAGGGAGGTCAAGATCATGTGATGTGGAATCAGGGTAAACATCATGTGAGGTCTGAGTTAAGACTCCTCTGCTATACAGGTGTGTCCTATAGCTACTGTGCTGCTAGCACCTCATATGGAAATCAGATAATTGAAAATAAATTAATATGTGCATCTATGTACATCTGTCTTAACACACACAGACACACAGGCACACATGCATACACACACACACACACACACACACACACACACACACACACACACACACACACACACATGCACACACACACACACACACGCACACACACACACACACACACACACACACACACACACACACGCACACAGACACACACACACACACACACACACACACACACACACACACACACACACACACACACACACACACACACACACACACACACACACACACACACACACACACAAACACACATACGTTTGTGTATCTCTCTCTTTCTTTATCTGTCTCTCTATGTAATATATACATAAAACAAAATAATGAAAACTCACAATGTTAACTGACATTCCTACAATAAACGTAGCAAGTAACGATTAGCTGGGAAACATGAAAATTACACCAAAACAAGTATTCTCGCTTGGCCTGTGTCACAAGTGATAATTCAGTAAAGGTGTTTTAAAAAAAAGTATTCTTGTCAGGGAGCAATTACCCTCATGTACAACTATGTGAGGGTTGGAACCCTTAGCCTTGCAACTTAAATTTACAAACTCGCATATCACACAACAGCAGGGAGAAGAAATAATATTCTTAATCCCACTGTTAGCCGATGTGGCAGAGAACCTGTGTTACTACAGCAATGAAATTAGAATTGACCAAACAAGTCAACAGTTCCCATTTCAACAAATTAAGCAATGCAACAATGCATTCATACCCTGATGTATTGTGACAGTGCTGCCAGCATCATTCAGATGTATTCCCTTATTCTTTCATTTGGTAACTGGATGAGTAAGCTGAATCAACAGACCTTTTTCATCCATAACCTGCAAACAGTGTAGAGGTAAAATAATAAAGCATAGTTAACAATAACGTATGCAAGACATTCCTAAATAGTGACTAAGTATTGACATATTCCTAAATGTTTATTCTTGCTTTCTGGCTAACTATCCCAAAGTTGTCTTACCTTTCTCATAACTGTTTCATATTTCATTACCTTTAAATGTCTTTTTCTACAACTACTTCAGTTTGTTTCTTCCATGTATACTGTGTCATACTTTCTCCTATGCACATTTTTAGTATCAGACTCGGAAATAATTGTCTATCTGCACTGTGGAACTGGGTCATGGATGAAAAAGTGCCCGTAGTTCATTCCACCCGTGTGTTCAAAATAAAAATAAAATGGAAAATAAACACAATGATTAGCACTAGAACATTTATACAAGCTTAGAGTAACATTCTCTTTCCAAGGGATTTTTTTAGTTACAGTTAAAACTATAAGCAAAGGTGTGAGTATAGACTTCTCCACACCTTTTCAAGCACAAACCAGATGAAGTTCCTCTGACTTTATCCCTATCTGTTTAGTGGCCTAGCCTCATAATATTTCCCTCCCTCTTTTCTACAGTCAGGCACAATAAATGACATCATGTGTGAGTGTGCGTTTATACTCCAGCAGCTGAATTTGCCCATGCATATGCAGTTTGTACCAGTGGTGTTGTGCTGAGATTCCAGGCCTTTACCATTTATTGTGCATACAAGAACACTTTCTTCCATGATGCTACCCATTATTTGTGGTTGCAGCACATCGCTAGAACAACACTGACAGCCTGTAGCTATGACAGTGGCAAACCACCCTCTGAATACACAACCTCACATAACAAAACAACTAAATAAAATTATTTTATGTTTGGTAGATGACCTGGCACCCACAAAACTTACCTTTCACATAGCACCACATAGAAAAGGAAACTTAAAATCCTTGTTAAGTCACAGCATCCTTTTCACTGCCGTGTATGCATAATAAAGTTGCTTGAGCATGAAAAAAATACTTGTATTGGTGTTTAAACACGTTATTTTTATTTAAAAGTACAAAATAAATAAATAAACTATCTAACATGAGATAACTACAGTGCTGAACATAACAAAACAAATTAAATTTCAATTTGGAATGATGACCTGCCTCCTCCCAACTGTACTTTTCTCACAACACCACAAAGAAAAAGGAAACATTAAGACCAGTATGTCTGTCCAGGAGAACAGTGGTGAGCATTGTGATCCTACATACCTTGCTAGGGACACCAACATTCAGGGCCACCACAGTGCTGTGTGGGCAATACAGCTGTGTCCAATATTGCAAAGGCAATATACCATGATTTAGAAACAAGATCAAGTTGTATGTAGCAATGGTTCATCATAACTCTAAAGTAAACACTGCACTGTTACAGGCAACCTCACTAGAATTTCCCTTCTAATCTCAACACAGTTGCACAGGTACCTGCAGACACTCACACTCTTTCTCACTGACACACACACACACACACACACACACACACACACACACACACACACACACACACACACACACACACACACACAACTTCATGAAGTGCCCTTCTACTGCCATAAGATCATATGGGTGCATGCCATCAAAAGGCTGCATATACTTTTTTGCTTCTCTCCCCAAACAGCAGGTTAGAGCTGTTCTTTGAATCAATCTACTGTACTATTCTAATCCCAGCAAAATTTTCTGGGGAAATACACCTAGCTATTCAGCATGAATTCTGCCCTTAGCTTGCCACATTTGCATTTGTCCTTCTCTGGTGATACCAATCTATTGCTACAGACTGGAACCTTCATACTGCAGTAGCGCTACACCAATCTCTGAAATGGAAACCTTTACAGAATTGAGCAAACCTGCCTAAAACAGGCTTGTGTTTTGAGATACTAGTTTATGAATTCATGCCTAAATTAATTCACATTACACAGTGAATAAGACCCAAAAACATCATTGTGATACGTCAACTACCAAGTCACGCAAATAGTATAGTATTTTGTTGGAGTTATAAAACATGCATAATGAAGAATGGTTAACAAATGCATAAGTACAAATTTTTAAATCTTAAATATATATAAATATGTATTTAGTATAGTATAATAAAAGAGATTTAAGTATGTCCTGTGGCTATGTTGCCATAAATGCAAACCATGCACATTTTAAGTGTAGATTTACTGAAATATGACAAGTTAAAAAAGTATGAAGCATCATATTATTACAAAGGACATACATGAGGATAAAGTTTTAAAAAGATGCACATAGTTTTCAGTCTCCTGCTAATTAATACTTATGTCTGTAAGTAAACTAGGGGAGAATTTTTAAGTATTGCTGTTATATATTTAGAAAGGTGTTAAAATAATAGGGTTTGCATTTTCCGAAGACAGAAAACCTGAAAGAGAAAATCTTACATTATTTAGTGATTGCAATGCCAGCAGTTCTAAGTGATGTGCAAAAATGCCCACAAATTTTATAAAAACAGAACAAAAGTTTGAAGCAAATTTAGTGACATTCTGTTAGCTCTGCTAAGTAGAAAGAAAACCAAAAAAAAAGAAAAAAGAAAAAAGATAACTCTTCGACTAAAGGCAGGACTTCTGTACCAGTTAAAACACACTCAACTCCTTATGCAACAGGGAATAAACAGGCTAATGTATAACAAACAGGAGTGTAACTAGGGTATATCAAGGGAGTTACTGCCCTGGCCACAAGGTGTTAGAGGATGCAATTGGCAGCTCCCAATTGCACAGTAACACAGTACTTTGCAGTCAGGGCTTAAGTGCTTATCTTGTGGTAATGTTTTTTTTTCTTTGGTCCTTAGTTTGGAGAGAATTTTTTTTTCTCATCGTCATAAAATCAAGTTGTGCTCTGGGTGCCACATAAGTTAGCTATGGCTGTGGTAGCAAATATATAACATTTGGATGAGAATAATGAGCAGTTATTTTAAATCCACTGGCTGAATATACTAACGCATGTGGAGTATGCATTTTACCTGGTACTGCATATGAATGAAGAGCATCAAATGTATGTTGTAGCATTTTTGGCCATTGCTAGGAATGTTTGAATGGAGTTCATTACCTGAGTATAAGGAAATACTCACAATGGCATTTAAGTGCTATTTTTTTTTACTGTAAAACAAAAGCCTTAGAAAATTAGGCACTGTTGATGCATTTAACATGTAAGCTTAGTAAGTGAATTATCAGTACTGAATATAACAAAAAAACTTTAAATAATTTTAGATGAGTACTAGGGCACAGTGTACTAGATAGGCCACAGCGGGCCTCCTTGGAAGGGTGGGCTTGAATCACCCCTGTTATAATCCAGTGTTGTCATCATTCCAAGAAACCTCAGCCATCTCCATCACAATAGTACTCTCTGTCATGCTGTCACCCTCCTTCAGAGAGATACGCCCTCCAGTGCTGCGTAATGCATGGGTATGGGAATTTCCTAATTATCCTGGCCAAATATCACTTAGTCATTGTGAATACCACCTTGGGTCACCTTTTAAAGTAGGCCTTGCCTAGTGGCGCTAACCTGGTCAGTAACAGTAAGTAAATAATAAAATGGCATGATAATGTAAGGATTATAGTTCATCAGTAAAATCAAACTGTTAGTTTTCTGTCTGCCTCTGTCTAATGTAAACTTATTTAATTTATGTGTTTCTGATTTTGTGTAACTGGTTTTATTTCCTACTTTGATTTTACTTTTGTATTACATGTCTACTGTGGTGGTGGTGCTGCGGTAGCGTTGTCGCCTCATAGTTAGACATTGCCCGTTCGATTCTCAGTTAACAGCGTCTTCTGTGTGGCGACATGCGTGAATGGGCCTTCCTCTGTTGAAGGTTGTGCGTTAGGCCCGGCAAGCCAGTACGTAAAAAAATCTACTGCCAATCATTAGCGGACCGGAGTTCCGCTGTGGCAACCCCTAACCGGGAAAAGCCGAAAGACACAAACATTACATGTCTGCACATTCCTATTACAGAAACTGTATAGTGATCCAAGCAAGCTACTTAGCTATACTCCTTACCAGGCTATCTTTATTTGTCATTCTGTTTATATTTAATTAATTAATATTTGTTGAACAAAGTAATGGTCTAATCCACAAAGGATCCACTATAGCCACTTATCAGAAAAAAGAAATTTACATCTATCCATCCTCAACCCTTTTTCCCATTTGTACACATGGGACCGGGGTGTCACTTCCACAGTGACAATCATCTCGGTGGTTAGCCCTGCCATGGAATAAAGAAATTTACATATTCAACATAATTTTGCATACATTGCTGTATGTTTACCAAACTGCAAAGAATAAAGCCTATAAAAGGTTTAAACATATTGCTTATGATATATTAGCGGTAATCCACGAGGTTACGGAGAAGACAAAGAAAGCAGAGTCTAGTGCTGAGAATTTAGCTTTGTGATAGAACAGTTAGAGAAACAAGACTGTCATTTGCTAGAAAGTTTGTATTTAAGTATAACTTTTGCACATTGCTTTTCTGTTTCTTCAGTTTTTACTTTATGTTGCTAGTTATACGACTACCACCATTTGTATTATATCATTCCACCATTCTCCAGTGTCTACTTTATCTTATTCAGGGTCACAAGGAAAGTCAACCAACCAAAAAAGCTTATAACTACTTCTGGACAGACTGCTTGTTCATCTTTGTGAGATTTAATTATATTTTATGGTAAATTGTTTCATTTGTTTTTGTTATTTTGATTGCATTTTTTTTCTTCTCGGGAATTTGCTGTAAATGGGCTGTCACCAGTCGGATATTCCTAGTCAGAAAATGCAGGAGATGTAATTGAAAGTTATAGTAAGCATAATTATTAAAATACCAGGTCAGGGCTGGTGACTTTGTAGTCTCTAATAGAACTGTTTTACAGGGGCATTCTGGGCAGTAGAATAACAATATGCAGTTTGCACAAAGGTGTTATCAATCAGTGTAGAAAATGCTACACTTGCTGTTAATTTGATCTGTTGAATTTTTGCTTTGTGTTGTACTTGGCACACAGAGTGTTGGGAATTGTGCTGTCTAAAGATATTGATTCTGAAATTAAAACATCTGTCAGACTTTGGGAGCTATAACTTGCTTTTTCTGCATACTGCGTTTTTGGGTATAGTAAATAAGTGAAGTTTAAATTAATGGCTCTCTTGACTTCAAACTTTGAAGTCTGATGTTTTGATTGAAAGTATTCTGCTGATTTGGCCTTAGCAAAGACACTAGTAGCTTCCACAGTCAAAACCAAGGACAGGGTAATACAAGTGCCACCACAATTGGACCTCAAAAATAAAGCAACTGAGGAACATTATTTCTTGTTTGTTTTTGTTTACTGGGAAAGTCTGACTGGGATGACAACACAGCCCCCTTCCAACAGAGGCCGGGGAGAAAAGCTCCAGAGATGTACATGGTGGTCAGCGTTATGACATTGGATAAAATATAACATATTTCTTCACCATCTAGTAAAAGCTAAATGAATGTTCTTTCGTAAGTCAGGCTATCCTGAATGATGATTATGATAATTATGAAAATACTACCACAACAAATAATCAATTAATTTATGAGTGTCAGTCATTGATATTAGGTTATCTACAGTTTCCAGAGAACTTATATATCCGTCAGTAATTTGAACCAAAGCTTCATAGTACAGTGTCTTGCAAAACTTTATGCAAATTAAACAGCATGTCTAAACACTGATTTTTTTTCTCACAGCATCGCAGCAGATATTTTAATCTCTGCACTTTTTACTGATATATTTAACAGCATAGTCTCCAAAATGGGCCTAGCAAGCTTTTTTGATTTCTATCTTACTGACCTGCTCCCACTCTATTTACACTTAAGGTCTAATTAAGTACAGATGAAGTGTGCAAGTATGTCAGCCATCATTTCATCTATAATTTCAAATTTGTCTCCAATACTGTCTCTGTATAAAATTGTCTTTAAAATATGTATATTGTATAGCACAACAACAAAAACTGTCCTTGTATTAATTTTGTATAAACGATTCATATTAATGTATGGTACTAGAGTGCTTCCTCCAAAACTGTCTTTGTAAAATTTTTTGTAAAACATTTACTTTAACTTATGTATATTACACAATGCAGTCAATTCATTTCTGAACTCTAGATATGCCTTTGTTATATTTTATTTATTTATCCTTTGTTGACAGTGTTAATCCCACTGGGCTACTAGCTTCTTTTCAGGGGGTGATGCCATGGGATCATATTCATCTACCTGACTTACCACCAACTCAGCAGATGGGGTCCTGGTTTAACTTCTCATCTGAAGGATGACACAATCGGGAGTGCAGCAGCCCCCTTATGCTTCACAGCAGTATCAGCCTTCTGCGCCAAAGGCGAGTGTACTACATTTTCTGCCACTAAAACTGTAAAGTGTTTATAATTTCATAAATGCTTTTGCTGTAGTAAATATTTTCCCACATTGTCATAATGACTTTGTATATGTATCCATGGAGATTTTTTTCCCAGGTCTTTGCTGAAAAGGGGGGTTTAATTCCCAGCTGGACTTTCCCAGTAAACAAATTTAAACAAATAAACAATTTTCAAGTTGAAACTTGTTTGCACCCAGTGGCGCTAGCATCTTGCTTTAATGTTGTCTTGAATGTGTTATAGAACATTAGAACGCAGGCAGCTTGACAAATCAGGAACTAGATAGGGAGAACTTCTCTGTCTCCTGGCGGTGAGTTATGCTTTTATTTCACTTGGATTGTGTTTACAAGCAAAGTGGGACACTTGAGTTTATTACATACGGTAGAAAAAAATATCTTCGTAAGCAGCATGGATGCAGTAATTTGAATAAACATTAGTGAGAAAAGAGATTTTAAATTGGGATATAAATCCCTTTTCACCAACATACTGTCACATTTGGTGATTATTACCTACTGCTGATTTGCATGCTGTGGGTAAGGCTGCACTAACAGGGAATTTTATAGATTCTTTGATATCACTGTGAAAACCAGGAGTTTGAATTCTGCTTGAATTAAGATTAATTTGGACCAGAATTCAAACTTTTTTTTTTTACATTGGGCCAAATCTCCACATGCCCCTGTCCCCTACCCTTGGGTATATAGTGTCCACCTATAACACTTACCTCAATTTACTGATGGTCTGAGCTACTCCTTTACTCCAAACTATCAGCTTTTGGAGTTATTACACATGGTCAATTTATATAAGTCACAAAAATCCCCATGCCATTTACTTGGACTGTGTTTGTGTGTGTGTGTGTGTGTGTGTATATATTTTTTCCCTTTTGGGTATGTCCTCTCCATCCCCAGCATGTTAAAGATTGTGGCCCTTAGCTTTTCTTCTTATTCTGTGAGTGTTATTGTCTCTTCGCTTGACAACCCTCCAGGTGATGATTGGTGAAACCACTTACCACTGCTTTATACCCCCTCCCTCGCAGTGAACAGACCAGAATGCCCATACCATGCCCATCATGAACTGGAGGCCCTTTTGGTACTTTCATCACCCCAGACCTGCATGACACATGATCCTACTGCTTCTAGTAAGCAGCACCAGACACATTTTTCCCCTCTTACTGTGCTGATTGGATTATCTTCCAAACTCAGGAGTAACCTAGTGGTTCCTCCGTCTTCCTGATTTATAATGAGAAGTCAAACTGCTCCACTAAGTATTTCTGTTTTACATGATTTCAACATGTTAATGTGTGCTTAACTCCCTTTCTGGTAAAATACATAGTGGGATTTCCTAAAGCCAGCTTGTCTTTTTTGGTCATGGAAACTGTCACTGAAATACCTTAATTTTACTGCTGTCATAGTAATATTCCAAAAGATAAGGGAATATGTAGTTCAGATCTGAGTCACTGTCATAGCTCTCAACCAATCAGGGACAATTTTCAGCAGAATCAGGGACAAATCAATAAATAATAGGGGATAATTGGGGCACTATCAGTGCTATCAACTTCAGACATCGACAGATTAAGATATTGTGACTTAATATGTATTTTCTGAGGTAAAAGAAGTGTATAACTCTAATTATTGTCATTATTTATTAAGAATTATTTTAGGAAGGATTAAGAGGTACAGAGCTAAAATCTGAGTCAAAATCAAGGATGCTTGGGAAAATCAGGGACAGTTGAAAGGTATGGTCACTGTGCATAACAGTTATTCTTCCTGCTTATACCTCTGTTTCTGAATGTTCTCTTGTATGCTGCTTGTATTACAGTTTAGACTATAAATGTAAGATATTAGATAATATGGTGTACTACAATGCAGCTTAGTAGCTGAATGTTTAAGGGCTAATTTCATAGATTAATACTACACTAGCTGCCCTTCTGGGCCATTTTAAGCCTAGTCAATTTCCCAAAGGTGAGAACCAAACGCTGTATTTTGTGTTTGTCAGGTAAACACCTTAACCATTATGCCAAGTCATCTTTCCTTAATAGTGCCACCGTCTGAAGTTGTTTCCTGACCTCTGGTTCCTGTCTGTATGGCGTGCATCCCCTTCCCTTGTCTATGTCAGTTTTCTGTATGTACAGTGTTTTTCTTCCAGCTCCCCCCTAAAAGTATAAAAAATGTGTAGGTTGACTGACATGTCTCTCGCTCTCTCTTACACACACACACACACACACACACACACACACACACACACACACACACACACACAATCTGTCTATGTATTGTATTTACCTTACTACTTTATTTATTTGAGTTGTGGCTTAAAGTTTCTGCACTGGCACAGTAAACATAGTTGGTAAATAAATAAAATATTCTTTATAACATTTTGTTACTATGTATTTAATCATTCTGTATATTGTAATGAACCAAAATACATCAATTCTATATTCAGTTTATGTGACTAATCTACAATAAGTACCTAATCTTTCATAAATTATCCCTAACTGTGGTGTACTCTTGGATTTTGTCTGCAAACTTGCAAAGCCCAGTAGTAGTACTAACCCGGCTGAGAAAGATGAATGAATTAAAAAATTAATTGCATAATGAATCCACTGCAAGAACTGCATTTCATTGGCATAGTGTGTAGGCAGGCCAGCTTGGCATAGAGTCCAGCATACCCTCCATTAATCTGTTCCACAATAGCCTTTGTTCACTGAGCCTGCTGTGTCATCCTTAATGTGCTCCTGAAATACAGTATAAACAGACAGACTGGGACTTACTTTATTTTTACAAAAGCTGGCACTCTTAGGCATGTTGCAACCCTCTTGTACCGCACTACAGTCTATTGGAACTTAACACAATGCCATTAAAGGTTTGAAATTAACATGTGACTTCATTACAATAAGTGATCCGTGCAGTTAAAACATCTAGGTAGAACAGGGTCTGTCTTAAGTGTCTTTTCTGATATAAGAAGGGCTGCTTTCCCAAGGCTTGGCCAGTCAGACCAAGTTCAGTTCATGCGCCTCTTAATTGGGTATTATTCCTAGCATCTACTTTGTGAAAATTCATCCAGTAAAGGCAAAAGCTACAGCATCACTAGCCTGCTGTATTCCTTTTCTAATGGGAGGTCTTTTACAAGAGGGGTAAAAAGAGATCAAAATTACTCTGCAGTCCATAAAGAGAGATAGTGCTAAGAATATTTTTGAGGAGGGGGGATGGGTGGAGGAAGTAGGGTCACTGCTTAACAGCTCTCAGATACAGTCTTTTAATATGCTGATCGTAGAAATGAGCAAGAACAAGCAACACTACTTCCTTTTCTTAAAATTCCACCCCCAGCCACTATCACATTCCTTTTATGCGTTAGCATTCGCACCCTGTGCTCCACTAGTCAGTCCAATTTGCGTTTCTATGGTGTTGGCAGCTAAGCATGGGTTAATACCCTGAGCCACCTGCAGAGCTGGTGTGTTTATGTGTGCTCTGGCCTCTGTGTGTATTGGAAAGACGGGTGGGGGTGGGGTAGATGAATGACACAGGGAGATCGTTGGTGGTTCCATTGTAAGGAACTTGGCAGGCCATGGGGTCTTTCTTTTGTCTGACCAGCAAATAAATAAAGAGGAGAAAGTGAGTCTTCCCTTGGCTTACTGCAGGAGGTTAACGGCTGTACATGACATGACAAATTGGGGCTTTTCTTTTTGGGACTGATAGCAGCAGGGCGAGTAAGAGTGAGAGTGGGAGGCCAAGCAGTTGGTGGCCGAGGGGAGGAGAAATTGAAAGTGCATGCTGAATGCTTTGGTCTCTATGTACAAAGGAGGAAGTAGAGAGCTTCAACTTATTTTTACTGAATGGCAAGTGAGAATGAAACCTGTAAATCCCCAGTGTAAGGAACACTTGTTAACTTTTAGGCAAACATATGCTTGTAGTGTGTGTATACACACACACACAGACACACACACACACACACACACACACACACACACACACACACACACACACACACACACACACACACACACACACACACACACACACACACACAGACACACACGCACAAATATGTCCATGTATGTATATATATATATATATATATATATATGTTATATATATATATATATATATATATATATATATATATATATATATGTATATATATGTATATACACATATATATATATATATATATAGATACATAGATATGTATATATATATATATATATATATATATATATATATATATATATATATATGTAAACTGATTTAATGGCTATGTGTTTGATGATCAGCCGGCATGTAGGGTAGATAATGTCATAGTGTGAAAACTCTAGGATGTTCTTTTCCTCAAATTTAGGGCATTTGCCTTTCTAGTGTGGGACAGTGGAACACAGGGTTTTCAAAATGTGGGGACAAGTAGAATGCTGTTTCTACAAGTTTGGGGAAATGAAGGACACCCTAGTTCCAGGGGTATGACAAGATGAGTAAAACTGTGTGAGAAATGTGTGATGTTTAAGATTTTTTGGTATTTGTACAGAAAAAATAATTGGAAGCTTACATTATACTGACAAGCAACAATGTGAAAAAGGTAAGACACTAGATTAGATATCAGAAAAAAATGAAGTGCTGCTAATAACATGTAGGGCACATGTCCTGACCCCACAAGCTTCACAATCTGTGGAAACCTGTAGTTGAAGCTGTCCACTCTTTAATTTTGAATTACTTCTATAACTTTCTTCAGATATCTGAGTTGTAAACTCAATGTTTATTGCAAAAGATAGCATGCTAAAGGACGAAGCATTCCTGTATGTACTGGAGTGTTTCTTTTTGGCTTGGTTTACATTATTATGTATTTGTAAGCCATTGTGCTGAAGTATTTAATTTTCAGGGTATAATTTTTATATCCCCCATGATGCCTTGAACGAGAAGGATTATAAATAGTTTTGTACATGCATTTTTCAGTCTGAGACAATAACTTATCTGATGTGGGATAACATGACTAATGAAAGCTGATCACTTTAAAACAAAGCATTTCAGCAGAATAAAGCAAGGACTGTGGCCTAACTCCATGGCCTAAAGAGATGGAGCTCTGACTGGCACCTAGACTACACAAAATTTGATTAGTGGTTCAGATGCTGGAAGAGCAGGGTTGAGGATGGGGGTGGGACTGAGTGGCTTATGTCAGCTCACCCCTTTTGGAGGGAGGGACTAGGGCAGGATGAATGCCCAGACACACCTCTATTATTGAACCATTGGTAGGGACCAAAGTCACATGTGCTTAATGTCAGGGTGGGGGGGGCTTTGTTTAATTTGCATGTGGAGGCATGGACAATTACAACACAAGCCCATTGAAAGCTTTCCTCTTGAATGCCATAGGAATTTGCAGGGTAGAGCATAATAAAAGGGTACCTGGATGATGGCCTTGTGAATGGCTCTTGCCCTACCATAATAAGTGTGCTACAGACAGGCCATATAGATCATAGAGATCTGATTGTTGGCAATCACTGAGGACCAAAACAATAAAAAGATAAATAGATAGATGGACAGACAGATAGATGAGTCGTGGCTAGATAGACAGATAAGTAGTATAACCACTGAAGAAAATTATAACCATTGATCTGTTTATTCTGTTCTCATACATTTTTATGCTTGACTGAAAATACCCTTATATTTATCACGCTTGGCCAGAAATCATTTTTTTTTCTGGCTAGTTTTAACTTTGGAATTTTTTTTTTGTGCTTGTTGTACAGCGATGCTGGTGAGCTGTTTCCTCTACTTGCTAACTCATTACAGTGTCTCGTGATCTCTTTTAGTTAATGCTCGAAACAGCTTGTTTGACTGAACTATATTTAGAGACATTGCTTTTATTGTTTTTCACCCCCTCTGAAAAAGGCAGTGGAGGAGAAATGGAAATAAGGGTATTGTATAATGTGGAATCTGTGAATGTTAATTCTGTGGCCCTTAGAAAGCATTGTATCTTTGCACAATACAGGTCTTGTCAGTTATTTATTTGGAGTATCACAAATAAGGAAAAAGAAACCCACTAACTGTAATCTACCTGGATAAGTCTTTTCAGTTTGCCTAACAGAAGAGATTATCCAGTTATTTAATGTTTGTTTATTAACAAAATCCAAAATTAGAACATGTATATAACACCAATTGAACAAAAATAAAATAATGTGAAATAAATGTTGTATACTTTAATGATAAAAATTGAAATCAGTGGCATTGTGTAATGAAACTGTTATCAGAGAGTAAAGTAGTCTGGCAGCTAATGCAAAGGACTAAGGCTCATATTTTTGGTATATTTCTCATAAAAATTGTGGTTTTCTGGCAAATGACTTGCAAATCATTGAGGCTAAAGTCAGAAAATAGTGGGGGACAACTGAGTTTCAGACTTCATATCCTTCAGAAAATTCATGCTAATGCAAAACCTGTTATTCTGTCAACTTTCTAAATTTGTAAGAACAAATATTTAAAAAGTGTCCCTATGTTTGGGCTTTTGTACCCCCATTATTTGAGGCTTTGTCCAGATTTCCTGCTGTAAGAGGTTCAGAGGTATGCTCCCCGTTATCTTGACAATATTTTGGTGTAAATAGAGACAAAGAAGACCATTAAATAACTTGTGAATAGTCTTGAATGGACTAAAACACTATGAGTTTTGGAGTAACATAAGTATGAGTTCTTCAAAAGGAGTTTTCTTATTGTAAGTATTAATTAATAAGGGTGTGTAACATTTTTTTCCTATGACACATTTCATCTACAAAATAAAAGTGTCATAATTGATATAAAATGCATTTCACTGAAAACACAAATAGCTGAATCACGTTTAATAGAAAAGTGTGTAAGGTTATAAAATCACTTCTAGTGTGGTTTTGGATCATATGAATTACACAATGTAAATTAGTGTTGCTAAGTATTTGTACCTTGCTAATAATACCCACTGTTATATTGTATCACTTTCTCTAGAAGTTTGTGTTTATGCACCAGCAGTGCTTCACTTTGTGAAGAGCTTTGTCTTTTTTCCACAGTTGTGTGACTCTAGAGTTACTGTTATTTAACTAAGTGTGTGTGTGTGTGTGTGTGTGTGTGTGTGTGTGTGTGTGTGTGTGTGTGTGTGTGTGTGTGCGTGTGTGTGTTGGGCGGGGGTGGTGGTGCAGGGAGTGAAGTTTAGGAGAAGTATTTATTGCTTATGAAGTTTTAGATATAATGTGATTGTACTATGGGTTTTACTTTACGTGTGTGTTAGATGCATTTTCTTAGATATTTTGTGAGCATAAGAAAAGTATCATAGACAAAAGTAACAGACTCATTAAGGATGGACTGCAGAAGTCGAATGATAAGACAGAGGCTGTATTGACGGTACCTAGGTCTCAATACATGTCGTGGTTGAGGTTGTAATTAGGACTGCTAAACTGGTACTGTAAATTTTTGCCAAACCTTTTGATAATTTTGTGTCTGCTGAATGTATTGCTCCAAGAAAGGTCTGTATGAAAAGTAATGGAAAACTTTGAAAGACCTTTTGGGGCGACTTAGGAAATAGTTAATATCAGACAGAGTATTGGTATGCTTTGACCCTTCCATCTCTGTTAACTAGAGTATAACATTTTGCTTTATGGAATTAATGCCATTCTGTCTCACACAATTTTGGGATGGGAGAGGGAGATGCCATTACATTTCCTTCAGGGTCATTGACAAAGGACAAAGGCTTCATGTAGTTATGATCAGATTGAGGAAGAAGACTAAGGCCCGACTTAAGGTAGTAACTAAATTTAATTCAGATTTCTAAGGAAAAGATTCACATCGATTACAGATCAGCAGCTATTGGTTTCTATTTCTAACTCAATGAAGCAGTGCATAAAGGTTGAGCAGCTGCAAGTAACCAATAAAGTTATCCAGAAAAAAGATATGAAATCAGCCAGTGTTGTCAGTCATAAATGTTGACCCTGAGTGGATGACTAATGTATCCTTCATTTACAGCCAGAAAAGAACTGTTGTCTAGCTGTTAAGGAGTATAATATGTGGTACTGAATTAAATTCCTTCCATGTTTTTCACCGGTGTGGAAATATGAAGGCCTTCCTTGGCTTTCAGTTTTGTGCAATGGCTTGACATTACAAAGATGTTAGAGATTTAACAGAAAGTAGTATTTGATGCACATGGTCCAAAATATACTGCATGCATCCTTTCACCTTTGGGAGTAGTCATCAGTACCACATAAATATTGTCTTACTGATTTCATTTGGCCAGACAGTGCTCCTAGTCAGTGTGGGCGTATATTCCAAATGGCCACAACTCCTCTGTATGGACTTGGTTTCTTCAGTCAGGACTGTAATAGTGCTATGAACAATGTTCTTAAAAATAAACTTCCAAAACAAATTGTGGCTGACAGTTTGTCTTTGATGAGTTTAAGCATTTCACAGAGAAAAGTGACATAAAACATTTGACATCTGCCATCCATACTTACAAATGGGTTAGGTAAAATATTTATTCAAACCTTCAGGAAAGCTGTCAAGTCCAGTAGTAATGAACACAAATCCATGCAACTCTATGAAGGTCATTTCCCACAGCCACCAGTGCACTACAGTGCCTGCATGTTAGTAATGAGCCAAAATTTCAAGTTCAAGTTCATTCTAGTGCTTAAACCCTAAGCACAGTACAACAACAAAAGTTCAATTGTAGTGTGCTTGTGTAAAATAACCAATAAAGTAGTTAAAATTGTTGGCTATTAATACATGTGGGGCCAGTTTGGCATAATGGTTAAGGTCTTTACCTCTAAGATATAAAGTACAGGGTTTGATTCTGATCTCTAGTTATTGGCTAAGCATGTAGTCATCAGCAGACTGATAACCTAATATTTACCTATGAACATATTGCTTGCAGAACTGACAGAACAAAATAAAATGTTTTATAGGAAAATAAGACCTGTATTGCACAGCCAGGTATATTTGAACAGTGCTGAATATCTATTGCAAACATTTGAAGACGTAATTCATAGTGTTCAAGAGAATTCACATTACCAAAAGTCCTAGCCTGATAATGACTTTTGCTGACATTTTTAACAGAAAAGATATCCCACCCAATTCAAATTAAGACATCTGATAGAAAGTTGCAGTACAAATTAACACTGTCCCTTATTCAGCTGAAGCAGCATAGGTGAAACAGCAATGGGATTAAAATATAGTCAGCAAACAGATGCCAGTACAATGAATATCACAGGTACTGAATCACTGAATACTCTTTCAATCAGTTGTCACATCCATCCATAACCCCTTTTCCCATTTTTGCACATGGGTCAGGGTATCACTTCAACGGTGACAATCATCTAGAGCCAAGTTTCACACTCCTGGGTGGTGAGCCCAGTCATGGCTGTTCTTCCATACCATACACTCACCCATTTGGCCAATTTAGAATTTCAAATCCACTTACTATAACTTACCTACTGTGTGTCCTACCATAGCACCCAGAGGAAACCCACCAAAGACAGGGAGGACATGCAGATTCCACACAGAAGGCATCCCAGCATTCAGCTGTCACATCACCTGCAGCAAAGCAACCCTCCATAAAGAATCTATTGGGGTCACAAAAATGCAGCCATTCCAAAACAAAACAAAAAAATACAAATGAAGCTGTTTATCTTTTGGGTGTGTAAGGTGGAGAACTACAACAGTGACAACAACTCCAGTTACAAATAGCAACCTCCATAGAAGCGTTGCAGATAGTCAATCAGCTGGCAATTTTTAAAGCAGAAAATGTAAGGTGGAGAACTACAACAGTGACAACAACTCCAGTTACAAATAGCAACCTCCATAGAAGCGTTGCAGATAGTCAATCAGCTGGCAATTCTTAAAGCAGAAAACAAATAGCAATAGTTGCTGGGAACACTTCAGACCCAAAGCTCAAAAATGTGGGAAAGTTGGACACTATACCAGTAAAACAACAACATTCAAATCTGAGCAAGTCTAAGCAAAATCAGCAGGAGCTAAGGATAATTGTGCTGACGAACAAAGTGGCATCCACTGGCAGGCATATGACAATGACTGTGGCCTAAATTTTAAAGCCATGCATTTAAAGAACAGTACACAATATGAACATGTGAATAACATGTCTGACAGAAGTTTTACTGTAGAGCTGTAACCAGCAAACAGGACAATTGTCTATAGATCTGGACTCTTGCTGTGCACACCTTTTGCTGGACATGGCATCTTGAAACAGTGGACAGCCTATATCAAAAGTGCACTACAACCTAAGTAGATAACTAGTGCAGTATCAGAAGAAGGTCATTCTACTCTTCAAGGGTTCATTGTCCTTCTCCAAGGAAGGATCAAGGCTATGTTCCCCTGACAGCTGGTAGATTGTAGTAACTTTACATCGCTTAGTTGAGCATATTGGAGCCAAGACTTGTCTCTGGTAGAATGCTGTCATGTGCCAGCCAGGACACCAGGTATATCAGTTACAGTCACAGTTGCTACCCAGATGGGACCTAAACAATTAGTGACTCCCTCTTGAGCATGAACTTGTGAGGAGGGACAGCACATATTATTTTGAACATTTCTTTTATTGCATTTAGAGTAAGTATTCTTGAATATACTATATTTCACCCGGGTGACTAATTTAAAGTAGAGTGAAATACAGAGGTGAGCATTGCAATGTATGTCTGAATGCAGTGTGTCGTGGCTGCTCTTCTGTCCAGTTTGTGCTCCACCATTATCCTGGTTTGGGGTGTCTTCTTTATGACATGGTATGCATATTTACTGTAAACAGATACAGCATTTCTTATAATGGGTTCTGTTACAAAAGCTTGTCAGTGTTGCTTTTGCATTAGATTCTTTAGTACAATAAAGCCAAACAACAATGTATGTAATTTTGTAGTATGAGTGGTTTCTTGCCTACTCTCAGTGTGAGGAATCTTTAAGTTGTGTGTAGAATTACAAGCAGTGTTGTTGTGTTTGGCTGTTATTGATGTGATAGGGCATTCAAATGATAAATCCTGGTCTGTAGGTAATACCAAAGTATTTAATGCTGCCCTCTTCTTCTGTCCAGGTTTCATCTGTAGCAGAGATTGAGATGAGGCCGTATCTGTCCTGGGGAAATGTTTAGTGACCCTAGAGCTTTAATTTTGTTTCGTTAAGATTAATATACACTTTTAAACCACTAAAACAATTTTAAAGAGCTTTGCAGCTGTCAGATAGCTCAGTTACAAAGGAGCTGAGATCGGGACTTAATGAACTGAATACCATGTTATCAACATACTGGTATAGTTTAGCTTTTCCACAGTGTTGTCATGTATTGTTCACCATCAAGTGCAGAGACAAGTGCAGAGATTCCAGAACAGATCCCTGAGGAACTGTATTTATGGCCCAATGTGTTTTTTCCTGTTGTAAAGTGATTTACAAGCTTCAATGGTAAAGCTGAATGGATTAGTTACAGATTTAGATATTTTAAGCGAACTGGAATAAGTGAATCATGGAACATTGGAAGTGGAAGGATCTAAATAGGACTGCAGTTTATTTCACGTAGTTCCCTTTTAGGCAAAGTAAAATTAATGGACATCCCACACTAATACCAAGCAAGAATAATGAAGTAATGGTAGTAGTCTTTAATGCATGAAGTCATAAGAAGATGTTCAGTCTTGAGGCTTTCCTGACTCTGGAAAAAGTGGATATTGTCACTATCCTGAAGCATGGCTTAAAGACCAGTCTAGAATCTTCCAAATTTTAGGGTATAATGTCTTCCTTCTTTCAGACTCTGATCTACTTACATTCATAACAGTCTTAGCATAAATTCACTCAACACAAACCATAATGTAGGATAATGGAAACAACCAGCTATTATAACCATCAGTTGTGCTTATTTATTTATTTAACATTTGTTAACGGGAGTGTCTGGCTGAGCTGGAGCCCGTTTTCAGCAGAGGCCCGGGGAGAAAAGCTCCGCACAAAATAATACAAAGTTATAAAATGAATACAAACAATGTGAGCAAAGACATCTCTGATACAGAAGTAGGTACAGTTACAACTAATGTATTACACAAATTTAAAGGAATGTATCAAAGATATAGTAGCATGTACAATTACATCAAATGTATTGAGAAGGGAGAAAGGATGTGATGTGAATAGTAAGGTCGAGAGGTTAGCAAGAGAATAGGTTAGAAGCCAAGGAAGCCAAACAGTATAGGCTAGTGAGGTTGTCTTTACTAAGACAGATTTGAATTAGACCATAGGAACATATTTACATAGTATAATTCATTGCCTTCCTTAACCAAGAAGGAAATAAGTCAATAGTTTAAAGAGGGGTGGAGGATAGAGAAGAGCAGCTAGGATTTTGGCGGCAGGGGTCAACCTGGGACTTGACAAAAACAGAGCCAGTTTATTTTGAAGAAGGTTCCTAAAAGCGTTTTAAAGTGAGAAGGGTTTGCAGTGGATAGTATGGTGTTGGGGATAGTGTTCCAAAGTTTAGATATGGCATTAGAGAAAGTTGATAGTCCATGCTTATTATTTGCTTTGGAGATGTTAAGCAATTTTTTATCAGTTGATTGTAATTGTCTGCTGATAGAGTATGGGGGAAAATGTTTATTAGGGCAGGACAGTTGTTTGGGTAGTAAAGGATGGAATGACAGATAGTAAGCTGACTTTTACTAATAACATTTGGAAGTTCTAGCCATCCAAGTTTAAGAAGTGATTTGCAGTGGTGCTCCCTATATGTTGCCTGACAGGCAAATTTGGCAATTCTGTGGTAGCATGTATCGAGTTTTTGAAGGTCTGCTTTTTTAGGGTCAGTCAGTAGTGGGGATGCATAAAGTAGAGAAGGTAATAAATAGGAACTTGCCACAGTGATTTTGGTGAGTTGTGTAAGGTTGTGCTTGATCCTGTAAAGTAACCCTAGTTTGGTATTTACTTTTTTAATGGTTTGTGCTATATGGAGGGAGAAACTAAGGGAGTTATCTATAATTACACCCAGTAGTTTGGTATTATCAACTGAGGATATAATGGTATTTTTAGAAGAAAGACTAGAGAGGGGCTTGTGATATTGGCTTTGGTGTTATGTGAAAAAAATCATTAGTTTAGTCTTGTTAGTGTTTAATATGAGATGGTTGGAAGCTAGGAATTGTTCACTCTCAGTAAAGGCTTGCTGGGTTTGAGTTTGGAGGTCAAGAATAGTAGGAGCAGAGCAGAGAAGTGTGGAGTCATCGATGTACTGGATTGTTTCAGCTGAGGAAGAGGCTAGATGGAGGTCGTTTGTGAAGATTGTAAAGAGAATGGGTCAAAGAATGGAGCCTTGAGGGACACCGATGTTTACTGGTGCTAGGGGTGATAAGTCTTCGCACCACTTGACTGCTTGTTGCCGATTAGACAAGTAGAGACAAGTAGCTTTTAAGGTGAGGGATTGAGGGGAGAAGTTGAGGTTAGCTAGTTGTGTTAGTAGTTTTTAGTGGGAGACAGTGTCAAAGGCTTTTGACATGTCTAGGAAAATGGATGAGACATAAAGTTTGTTATTGAGAGCATGGTGAATGTGGTCTGAGAAAATCTAGAAGGGCTGTCATTGTACTGTGTTTTGGTCTGAATCTGTGTTGGGTTGGGGCTAAGAGGTTGTTTTCAAGGAGGTAAGTGAGCATTTGTGAGTGAATGCATCTTTCTAGGAGTTTAGCTATGGGGGAGAGTAAAGCAATGGGTCTATAATTGGATAGAAGAGTAGAAGGGCCACCTTTGTGGAGAAGAATAATGTGGGATATTTTCCAGATCTTGGGATGTACTGTTTAGTAATAGACCTGTTTATAAGTATGGCAACTGGGTAGGCTATTGAATTAGCTGCAAGTTTTAGGAATTTAGGTGGTAGTTGATCTGCTGCAGGGGAGGATGTTTTTAATTTACAGAGGAGGCATTTAATGTAAGAAGTTGTTACTGGTTTCATATGGAATAGGTTTTGGTTATTTAAAGGAGGGGCGGGATTTGTACGTACAGCAGGAGGAGATGTGGCAAGGAGTGATGTGATGGCATTGATAAAGTAATTGTTGAATAAGTTGCTATGGTTTCTTTAGGGTTAATGGGTGAAGGAGGGGGAGTAGTGGGTTTGCTTGGGTGTAGTAAAGTATTGATAGTGGACCAAAACTTTTTGGGATTATTCTGATGTTTATACTGGGCGGTGGTAAAGTAATTCATTTTGTCAAGTTTGATATGTTTTTTCACTTGGTTTCTTATGTACTTATAAGCCTCGTGGGCAGTTGAACTTTTGTTGGCTCTGTATTTGTACCAGGCAGTATCTCTTTGGGACATAAGTAATTTGGTAGCGGTAGAGATCCAAGGGCTGGAAAAGGGTTTGATTCTGATTTTTCTGAGGGGAGCAAGAGTATTTAATACATTTAAGAAAGAGAGATTAAAGAATTCAATTGCCTCACCCAGAGGTAGGTGTTTTAGTGGTGACCAATCTATTTGTTGAATGATAGTGTTAAAAGTTACTGGGGAGAAGTTTTTGGTGTTCCTTATGATTTTATGAACAGTTGTTTTCTGTGGGTGAGCTTGCTTTCTTAAGAGGAAAGTAGGAAGGTGGTCACTGATGGTATCAGGTAGACATCCATAGTTGGGACAGTGATTAGGGGTATTTGTGAGTATCCAGTCTAAAATGATAGGTTTCTTTGATCTTTTATCTATTCTTGTTGGTGAGTTGATTCATTGAGTAAAATGATATAGATTGATTAGGTTAGATGGGTGTGAAAAGGAGCAGGATAGCCAGTCAAGGTTGAGATCGTCAATTATTAATGTCTCATGGGGAAATGTAGACTGGGTCCAGCTTAGTAAGGTCTCATGCCTGGTGGGATATATACGGCAATAAGGGTGATGAGTTTGTTGTTATTTATATGTATGATAGAGCACAGGATTTCTGCATTAAGGGTGTTGGTAGGTTTTAGATCTGAGAGAGTCATGTGGAGAGAGTTGTTATAGAAAATTGCTACATCTCCACCTCTTTTGTTTGGTCTTTTGTATCTAAGCACATTGTAGCCTTTGAGAAGAATTTCACTATTAGGGATAGTGGGTTTTAGCCAGCTTTCGGTAAAACTGGCTATGTGTGGGTTGTAATGTGTGAGAGTAGCATGGACTAGGTCAGTTTTATTGATAAGACTTCTCAGGTTCATGTTGAGAAAAAGAATGCCATTGTTATTGATAATAATAGAGTTGAAAGGTATGTTATTACTAATGGGTGTACTTGTGGTTGGTTGTTGAGGACCTGGTTTTGGGTGATTGTCGCTGGCTAGGCACTGTGTTCCCTGCAGATGCTGGACTTGCAGAGCCAATGAGCTGTCTGCACTAGTTGTTCCACAAGGGATGTTGACATTAAGCAGCATCCACCACATTTTTTTTCAGACAGCAGAAGTGGTTTTCCGGGTCTCCACTGGAAAAATCACACCTCGTTGTCTTCTCTCCCATCCCCCCAACCCCAGAAGAGGCAAGCAGACCATGCCCCTTCACTTCTCTCCCTCCCTGCCTTGCTTCCACAGGCTCATCAAACCCTGTTGCCCGGGTTGCAGTAAAGGCTTTATTCCTCTGCACCATGGAACCAGACATGTTTCATTTGTTTTAATTTTCACGGTTTAATTGTTCATTCTGGCATCCCACTTACAGTTGTGGCTGTGTTTCATTCATGGTGCATTGTCAAAGTTTCAGAAATTCATTTAACAGAATCTTCACTACAGTCTTTGCAATGTACTGGCTTTTGAAGGTATGGCATTTGAATTACTGATATGAATCCTATAACACACACAAACATGTTAATATTATACGGAAATATATATAAAACATTTTGGAGAGATACTTATAAATATTGTAGTTCATATTTTAATAAGATACAAATGCACAGAGAAAATCATTTAATTCTGACTTGCCATCCCAGAGCTCAGATGTTCTTGTTATGATACAGAAGACCAAGGTTTAATAATGGACATAGATGACCTATGGTAAGTTGGGGTGGAAGGAATTAAGTATCCTACAGAAAGTTATTAGTTTCATTCCAAAGAGTCAGTACAAGTGTTCAGCAATGTGCTAATCCCAGTTATGGGATAGAGCTGCACTGTATGCGACCACTGGAGACAGGGTACTTGTATGTTGGCTATTCTATCAGTACAGCACTGTAATGCCACTTACCTACTAAAGTAGGAAAGGGGGATTCCCTGTTACATCCCCTTGATAGCATACCATTCTAGTGGTAGTCTGCCTTGTATCTTTTATTTGTGTGGACACATTATTTTATATTGTTTTTGCCTCCATTCATGCCATTCTAGTGGTAGTCTGCCTTGTATCTTTTATTTGTGTGCACACATTATTTTATATTGTTTTTGCCTCCATTCATAGATAAAAAAAATGTTGGATAAACAAGTACATTGGTGATTGTAAAATTGGGTTTATTGCACAAAACAAATCTTTTACTGAACATTTAAACTCTTTTATGAGGTAGACTGGTGACTGTGCAGAAAACATAAGTATATACTTAGTTATAACAAATGTGATGTGATGTAGTTGGAAAGGCAGCAATTCACTCATTAGTGTAGTTGCTAGAACACCCTAGAGATAACCAAGTATATAGACCTAAGAATAACTATTACTTCTATTTTTTCCTTTGATAGATATGGTCATTTGGTAAGTAATACAGCTATGCATCACATGGAAAGTGTATTTAAAAATCTTAGCCCAGGAAATAAGGTGTACCTTATATTGATATACAAAGCAAATATTATGCCAGTCTTAGAGTACAATAACATTTTTTTATATAAAATGCAGGTCAGTTGAAATATGTTGAGAGATTACAAAGGGAATTTAAAAAGGGGGTATTATCTTATCTTAGAAAGATTATAGTTACAACATCTGCAAACTACTTAATCTAATATCTATTTGCTTACAAAGTCTTTCTTTTCTTTTTTGCAAGTAATCGTGGATATAAAGGTCTATTGTAATTTAACATAATGACATTAGACTATGAAATTTGATTTGGGTAATACGAGGACAAAATTAAGTCATTCTTTCTTAACTCAAAAATGGTGACACTATGGAAGAAATTATCACTTAAAATCAGGAATAGTAATAACTTGGAATCTTTTAAGAGGCAGATAGACTCTACAGATGGGTAAAAGGTATGTGAAGCCTGATATGTTGGAGTCTGCTTTACTAAATAGCCAGGCGGTCTAAAAGCTGGTACAAAACTTATGAACACATGAGTTTGCTTCTGACGGTCTATGGGAAAACAGATAGTAACCATTTGCAAGGGATGAGGCTGTACTTTCACATGCAAGTTGTAGGAAGAAAAATCTCAAGGAGATGCCTTCATAAAGTAGAGTGGGAAGCCAAGGGACAAAATGACACCACACCTCTTTAAAACACATATTATAACATTTTTAGACTTGTTTGTTTAACATTGAGGATTAAAGCTATGGCCTGCCTATGAGCTTCCTGTTGAACGTACTGGAATAACAAATGAATAAAACTAAAATAAGAAAAGCAATGGATAAATCTACTCAGAAGGTATATTTTCATCCATATGTCTGATTTCCAAATCCATTAATATAAAGTGAATCAGTCTCTTGGTCACTGGATGCCACATTAGTGAGTCACATGCCATGTGAAAATCTGCCATTTTAGATTACATACAGAAAAAAGGAAAAAGGGCTATTTAAATAACACCTCAGCATCGAGGGGTGCTATGGCTATTCTACCAGTTATCTGTAAGGGTAGATTGATGTGTTCATCCTTTTAGAAAGGACTAGATGTCAAAATATGGGTATGCATGTGGGAAAGGGGATGCCATGCCTGGCCACTGGAAAGATAGGGAAAAAAAATAAAAAAAGAGAGTTCCGTGGAGAAGACTGTGCTAATGGCTAAGGAATTTATAAGTCATAGGAAGCTCCGAAAGGTACCTTGTCATGTGACTGTTATAGGGTTTGATAATCAGGGCATTATAAAGAGAGAAAGGAGAAGGAAGTACCCGAGTAAGTTTTGAGATTTTTTTTTCTCCTCTGTTGAAATGTGTTCTTATAGTAATATGATGGTTTAACTAAGTGTCTTGGATTAAAACCGGTATTGAGAGTGAGGAAGTTACACTTCGTCATTTAGAGGTATAGGATAGTATTTGCAGCCACTTTTACACAGGTGATAAACTGTAGGAAAAATGTTGAATGTAGAAACAGAACTAGATAATGTGAGAGTTGGTTTACAAGTTCATAAAAACAACTTTCTGGGTTGCTGACTCCTATAAACCTATTGAAAGAACTTTATTTGTCTGGTCACTTTTAGCAGTTGCTTTGGGAAAGGAATTTCAATGGAGAAAGAAGAGGGTAGTGATGACAGTGGCGCAAGTGGCAGTCAAGTTTCTATAGCAACAGTGGACAAAAATATTAACTCTAGGAATGTGGAAAGAGACCTTTACAAGGCATCTAAATCGGGATGTTTGATGTCCACCCCCTCCCAAAAAACCCAGTCAGCCTGGGTGATTTGTCTGTACTCTGTGCATGCCAAATTACTTCATGCAAACACTGTCTAAGTGTTGGCTCCCAGATATGGACTTCATTATGAAGAAAGGGAGAACTAATTCCTATTTCTTAACACTAGAGGCTCCAAATACTGCACACAGCTAATGGCTATAAAATTTATGTTGAATGAGCTCTATGTGTTAGCATGAATTTTTAAATATGTTGTGTATAGAGGCAGTCAAAAAGTCACTTGTACAAAAATATAGTTTCTGCATGGGGAACTGTTGCTATGGGAGGTCGCCTTTAGTGCTGGGCACCTGTAAAGAATGACTAATTTACCAGTCCATTTTTCAGCAGAAATAATTAATGATGGTGACAGCTTTTTTTTGCTCTGAGTGTTCTATGATCTGCCTTTATATATATATATATATATATATATATATATATATATATATATATATATATATATATAAATAAACTCTTTTAGATGTGGTTGCAGTGTTGTAAATTCCCTTCCTCCCACCTCCACCACATACATACTTAACATACACCTGTCATGCCTAGTAGAGTGATACTGGTAGATAAATAATATATTTATGCAACGCAAATCTAAAATTGTTGAATGCTACATGAAACGTTTTCACATCTGCTGATGACTAGAAGCATCGGGTATGTTTGTTAGTTGTGTTATCAGCTGTGGAGGGCAGGCATTTTTCCCTGCAACTCACTGAATATAACATATGATGAATAGCATTGCTGTGATACAATACTGCATGCATGCATGCATGCACACATCCAACAAAGAGACATAACTCACTCATTCTTAAATGACACAGAGCAATTCATGGACAGTAGATGTGGATGATGTATGCACTGAAAATGATAGCAATTCCTTGATGCACACGTAACTATCACTAGTGGCCCGAAGTGTCTTCTTCTGTGAGAGGAACTTGATGCCATTACTTAAGATTTGTATTTGCAGTGAAGAAACTGTGAAATTTCTTTTCTTTCTTCCTTTCTTAACTGAGTAATACTCTTTGGGTACACATACCTCTTTGAAAGGGTAGCCTAGAAGCTTTGTTCTGGTAAGTGACTTTGCTGAAAATTATAGGATTCATGAAGATTTAACTATCAGTACTCCTGTGTGAATGCTACTTTGTAAATAATCACTGCCCTGTAATAATTTAATTACATTGACAGCATGTGTTACTAATCCAATACAAAATGAAATTCAGGATTTCAATATAGTTCTTTAGCATGTTGTAGCCCTTTAAGGCTATACTTAAACAACTATCAGTGCAGTAGCAAAGGAGAATTGGACAGATTTTGGTTTTAATCGGTCAGCCAAAGTCCAGCCTCTGTACTTTGTGCATTAATGTGTCCTGTTTGTGGATTAGCTTTCTTGCGTTACAGCCCTAAAACTTCTGAATGGAAGGTGAGTGTGCAGACAACTGACCTGTACTGATATTCCATTGTAAAGGTGCACTGCCTCAGGTCATATTGATTTTATATTTATTTTTGGAAATCACACTTTAGCACAAAGGATTAAAGCTAACTTTTATTCTGTATTATAACCCTTGGTTTAATTTTCTCTACTGTTACTTGCAAAGTTTGTGATTTCTGAGGAAAGCAGTGAAACAGTGCTTCCAGACTGCCCCTGAAAAGAGGCATTTATGCCTAACAGACTTACTCTCAAAACAAAATCACAGGAAGTAAGACAATTGCTTTATTATTTTATGAATGCAATTTTTCACCGTTTTTTTCTTGCTTCCTCATTCTTTGCCTGGCTCCGACAAGCAATATTATAGTTAATCTCTTTCTCTCTTGTCAGGACACTGGACAGGCAGTAGCTGTACCAAGGCTGTGTTGTAAGAGACAGAGAACAAATATATAGATGCCTTCAGTCATCCTCTTGGTATTTATGAATCTCTTGCATGCAGCAGACAGTACATAGGAAAATACTGGAAAACTTGAGGTGATCAATGTTTGCGTACATAATATGCAGCATGTTGTTTTTCCTGAAACATTTTTACATATTCACCTCCTGACATTATATTAATTGCTTGCAAGAGGTGTTGAAGTAGTGGACCACCAGTGATGATCTCTGTGGAAATGCCCCCCCCCCCCGCAAGAAGAAACATTTGTGGGCACTGCTTAGGATACAGCCCATAAACAGCTCCCAAAGAGAAAAGCCTGATTTAATTTGCAAACCTTTGTTTACAGTCGTCTGGCTGGAGTGGAGCATTTATTGAATTTCCCCATGAAATGTTGCCTTCTTAATGCTGTAAAACACAGGCCATCAGCATTAGGACATCTTTGTGTAAGAGTATGCAACTGCTGGGAAATCTTTTTTTTTTTTGTCTCTTTCTGTCTAGGATACATTTCCTACTAAACTTATGCCTAGTACATGGCTGTTGTTAAGTTTGCCTAGTTCCAAGGATAGAGACTAAGGCAGCATGTTAAGTTCTCATTCATTTTATGGCTAGTCTGATCATCTGAGTTGAACTAAACAATGCAGTAACTGCAGGGATTTGGACTTTGTGGTTATATGACAGAGCTGTGTGTTCGATAATAAAAGATGAATCCCAGAGTACACAGTTTCTCTTACTGTGTGTCTGGAGTTGATTCATGTTTTAAATAAGCTGGTGGCCTTTATTTTTCTATGCTTTGCTGTTACTGTGCCACACATATAGCATTTAACCCAAGCACCTTTCACTTCAAGGATCCTGTGTTCAGTCTGGTTTGTGCCATTACATCCTTGAGTGTGTGCAGAAACATGATTTGCTGAAGAATAGAACCGAAATGCTTGGCTGCTGAGCTTATTGCTAAAAGGTGCATACAGGATGTTTCACTCAGGTACAAAATACTATCATTTTCAATACCTGAATGGGATCGTTCACAGTGAGTGCCGCTGCTGCAATACGAACTAGATTCCAAAAAAATGTGCCTTCATTGCAAGGCTCTGTTTCCATTACTGCGATTCTGACCCCAGACTTGCATGCATCTTTGTTGTGAAGATGTAAATTAAGGAGCATGCAAACCTTCATGGCAGTGAGTCTGGCTACTTCATATTTCCTAAATCTGATCCCTCTCATTGTGCCACTCCATAGATCAAGTATAAATCAGGAGTGCATGTGATATAAATAAAGCATGCCATGTACCCTGTCCTGTTTGGGTATACAACACCTGGTCACCCCTATGCTAAAGCAAGTTCCTATTAATGGAAATCCAAAGCACTGCCCAACATCATTAACTGCTTCACCTCACAGTTATTTCAAGAGATTACTGTGTGTTTACAAAGTTAGCATGCCACTGTTATACAAAGCAGGAATCTCTGTGATGTATAGGCAGAAGGCTATGTGCTTGATAAGTCTGTAAACCTTTTCCCTTATCTTATATAATATGTATGTAAGTAAAAGTAAATACAAACATACACTTTGGCTGCATTACCAAAGGCTTGTGTGAACCCTCTCTAACAAATATGACATGTATCTGTCTGCTTTAGAGGATCAGTACTAGTCGCAATATTTATTGCAGTACTTCTGTTTATGTATTTCAAATGAGTTCTCCATCACTTTGATATACCATTTGGAGAGAACTGTTGCACTCTGTTACTGTGTGTACACATTCACTTCTGGGAACTATGTAGTCATCATATATTTTGAACAGTTAGTCTATTTCCACACTTTAATATCCCTCCCAAGACCATTTCCATTCACAACACAGACCTCACTTGGATATTTTTGTATAGCTCCACTGCCCCTTGTTTTTAACCATGCTTAATACATCATGTGATTCATTTGCACTGAATGTCTCTGAATTGCATAGCTTTGGCTTGGCAGCATACACAGACTCTGTGAAGAAACTTGAGTCTTTTCCCAGTATTATTATCCTGTATTGTGTTGAAAGAGGTGTCAGTTTCTTCTTTCCCTGTTCAGGGGTAATATCGAAGCAGAAAGGCCATGTTGCACTGCCGTGATTCTTTTGGAATGCAGTCCACAGAATGAATGAAAAGTCAGGTCATTTTGCTGAAAAGAAAGTTGAATGAGGTGGAATTCACTATAAAAGATGAGATCTTTTGAATGTATAAGTTTGTTATGTTTACGCAGTGTCTACAGGGTTTAGGGGGTAATCTAGGTAGCTGGGATTTTAGTGTGATGGGGTGATTACTACTGTAGTAGTAATGTTTGTATAGTTGTCTACAGTGGCAAGAAAGAAATCATTTAGGTTCATAGGTTCATAGGTTCATACTAGGCTATCTGTCCTAGGGCATTTATAAGCCTAGCCAGAATGTGTTTAGCTTTCGCCACCCATTTTAAATTTATTTTGCTATGCCTTTTTTCGAGGTTAGTATACTGTGCCTCTGTCTAACAGTGACACAGAAGTGATACCCGGGGTAAACCTACGATCTCCCATCCACTCATCAAGATTCCTCTTGAAGAGAGTCAATGAGGGACTCTGCCTAACCTGGACTGGGATTTTATTCCAGAGTGAAGGGAGCCTTTGAGTTATGAATCTGTCCCTCCAGCATGTCCTATTTATTTCAGTGCTGAGGTTCAAGTCTCTCGAGCGCGTAGCTCGATGGGATTTGGATTTTCTGAGGTGCAGCATGTCCATTAATTCCGGGTTGGACATGGCTTTATATGTCAGGCACAGATCGCCTCTGAACAGGCGGTATGCCACTGAGTAGAGCTGGAGTTTCTTTAACCGGGCAGCATATGGTATCTGTTTGAGCCCTTTGATCCTCTTGGTGAGGTACTTTTGGGGTCTTTCCAGTTGCTGCAGGTGTCTGGTAAGGTACATCCCAAAAGGGGCATTGTACTCAATTATGGGCCTGATGAGGGATAAGAGGCACGATGACGTCCCCTGATCTAGATGTGAATCCCTTCATGATTAGGTGGGCTATATAAAATGTTTTTCTAACCACTTTGGCCACGTGGTTGTCAAATGAGAGATTGCTATCAACTTGGGTCCCCAGGTCCCTAATTACTTCTTCTGTACTTAATGGATTGCCACCTATGTGGTAATTTGTGGGCACTTTGTTTTTGCCAAAGGGATGACTATACACTTTTGGCATTTAGCTTGAGGCCATGGCTCTGGCACCAGTTGTCTGTTTCTATGAGGCCCTTTTGGAGGATGCTTGTGTCGACTGGAGAGTCGATTATGGCGCCCAGTTTGCAGTCATCTGCGAACTTGGTCAGCCACAGTCCTTCCGTGTTGGCCTGTACCTCCGAGAAATATATACCGAACAAGAGAGGTCCCAGGACTAAGCCTTGTGGGACACCACTTGTAACTGGTTTGGAGTCTGACATGGCTCCAGCAATTCTAACCATGTGGGTTCTGTCCTTGAGCCAGTTTGCAATCCATCTAGTGACATAGGGGTTTATATTTAAGCTGGTGAGCTTATCTATAATGCCCGAGTGGGGTATTGTATCGAAGGCTTTTGCGAGGTCCAGGTAGGCTGTGTGGACCACCTTCCCCTCGTCAATGGCCTTGGTGACTGTTTTGTACTTCTCATTTGTGTATAGTCTGTTAAAGCTGTAACTCTTAAATTGCACTGGTGTTGATTCTGAAGTGTAACTGAGGACAGTCCTGTTAAATCATTCTATATTTTGGCTTCTGTTTTGCTCTACCTCTGGGATACAGTGGTGTAGGTATTGGATGTTTATGTGTGGTCATTTAAAGAGGCAAGGTAAACACCAGTGCCATTTGTTTTAAAGATTTATAAATATTGGTACTGTGCTTCTTTTGAACTTTGAAAAATACCTGTGGCATGCTTGTGTTGGATATGAGCCTTCTATAGAGCCAGATATGCCCGACTGGGTAGTGTTCTTAGAGGTGCACTTTACGTAGCATTCTGTTGTAGGCAGCTTTTGCAGTGCATCCAATAATTTTTTCTTCATTTGCCAAACACTTAGGCATATTTGATGTCATAATATTCTGCTGATGAGCAGCATAAAGCAGTCAACACAGGAGTAGCCATCCTCCAATGAAGTCGCCTTCGATTTGTCATGGTGCATACTGGGGTTGAATATGTAAACTCAGCAAGAATGGGAAAGGGCTTTTGGAGCTTTAAAAAGATGGCTTTGTTTATGATATTAGGTGATCTCAGTGGACTGTAGAGCTATGTTTTACTTGCTTTACATTACAGTCTTGTACACATCCCACAGTTTTGGCTCCTCTTAGAGAAAAATAAGTCAGAATTTATGTAGATCGGCAGACAGAAATTTATCTCAAATTGTATTAATAGCGATGTTTTCCAAGTCTGTGCTCAGGAATGGGAATTGAAGGTGTAGCTTAAGGGCATCAACACACTTCTTTACTTTGCAAAACAAGAGCATATCTCTGCTTGTCAGAAGGCATAAGGCAGGCAGTTTATGACGATTATGTTCCTGACTTAGAGAAGATTTATTGAATAAACCTGGAGGAATAATATGAGCATAAGTTAAAGCATCACTTGGTAAGTACCTTGACTTTTGCAGATCACATAAATTTTAATCTGCGTCAGGCTCTATTATAGTATAATCATCACATAATCCAGCAAATATATAAGGCTCTTTGATGGAAGAATTATGTCCTGTACTGTTTGTCATGGCCATGGGGTGCTTCTGTGAGTCCTTCCTTCATTTATTTTTTCTGCTTGTTTGTGTTCAGTAGGCTTCTGTATGCATGGTTACTGCAAGGTGACCTTTTTGCTGGAGCCTTCTGCCTGAAGTCGACTAAAATAAAGCTAAATGGATTGCTGCACTCAATAAAATCCATTTCTCCCAACTTTTCTTTGCATATGAACAACTAAAATGCAGACTGTACCCAACTGTACTTACTTGATATGGTATTTTCTTGACAGAGAGCCACAATCTGGTGAGGGTTTTTGCTTAGCAACATACAAAATATATGAATGGAATGTAGAGAAGGCCTGCTACTGTTCATCCATGTGAAATTCCATATAACATAGGGAGCTCAGGCAACATTCCAACTGAAATACAAACAGAAACAAATACAAAAAAAATCATAAAAAAATTCAATAACACAACTAAAACTTGGCACTATCCTTGTATAATATGTTGTTTGCAATTATCTGCATCAACATAGTACTCATTACTACACTAAGCATACTGCTGTGGACAAAACACATTTCATACAAACTTGATTAAAATCACCTTTTACTTTTTCTCTCATCTTTTCTTTTTGCCTTTCCTTTCCCTCCTTCTATATCACTTCCAAGCCAGTTTTCTGTATTTTTCTTCTTAAATCTTCTACTAACCTCCCACCGTTATTCTACACTAAACAGAGTACTTAATTCCTATTCTCTCCTTCATTTCTCCTTATTTCTATTCCCTATAAACCAATTAGCTGTATATTTAAAAAAAATATATACTATACTTGTCTGTTAGTAGCCTAATACTGATACCTCATTCATAATTGTATGGACTATTAAATGTTATTGATTTTTCCCCACAAAGTCAATTTATTTTATTTTTATGAGTGTTTCTTTTTAATGTCCTTCTCTGTATGTGCTATCTTATTTGTGCAGTTTTTCTCCATGGGCTTCTACTGAAAAGGGGCTATGTCATCTCATTTGGATGATACTTTTAACAAATGGAGATAAATAAATAACAGAAGATCTTCATGCTTAAACACTTTTAAGACCAGAACCAACTTTAATTGCAGAGTCCTATGCCATAAGAATACCTAACACAGTTGCTCTAGTTAACCATTTCAGTTTTCTCTTCCTGACTAGCATCTCTTACTTTAACCAGTTCCCTCTCAACTTACTTAAATGCTGATCAGTGAAGCCAAAGCTATGTTTGGCAAAAATATTCTAATCACTAGCATTGAATATGCACTGTCCATTCTAATGAATAGTTATGTTTATAACAATGAAAGACTTTACAATTTTTATTTAGCAAAATGTGTTGGTTTGTACTTCTGGGTATAAATAACACTGCAGGTCCTTGTCCAACGTGGTGTAGATTCCTGTAACCAAAGGATCCATTCTAGTTGTACACACATTTGTAGAGTGATGAACCTAGGGAACGCCTTCCTTACCCTGGCTTGCTCACTTTTTTACAAACCCACTCAAGAAGCTTACACTCATTGGTTTTATTGCCTCTTTCACTCCCAATTTATTACCCTCACCTGCTTTATGAAAGCTAGGCCTTGGCAGTAAAAGTTGAAACTTTATTCTTAATCACATTTAAGCTTTGCCAAATGTCCAGCCTTTCATATTTTTTTTCACTAATGTTAAACTGTTCCTGTTCAGCTTGGCCAAATGTGGATGCCCTTTGGCAGTTCTCTAAGTTAAATAATTCAAGACATTCACTGGCTATTTCTGCCTTAGAAGCACCTAACTTTAACTTGAGTTTCAACATTGCCTTTTTGGCTAACTACTTTTATTTACTGATGTAGTGCACTGATGTATTCTTTGTTGCTTTGTTTCATCTGCAGTACTTGAATGAGCATCTTTCTGCAGGTTTTATTAAATATTGCTGCACATGCCAGTCTTTTTTGTGGGATATTTTATTTGTGTATGTCTCATCAATTTAATCATCGTGCCCTCACTAGTGTCAGAGTGGGTTAAAGGTCTGACTATTGACCAGGTGATACAAGTTTGATTAGCGGCTCAGGCACTTAATACAACAGATAGGGAGTATATGGAGACCTGTCTTTGGGAGAGGGACATGTGGCAGAGAAGCAACTGCTTTCATATCCCTTGGTAGCTAGAGGTGTACCCAGCTATTATGTTGTCAGGTGCCATTCCCCAATTTGGTGTCCTCCCTGTACTCTAAGTTGAGGAGCAAAAAACTTCTTTCTTTTTAAACCGTTACAACTGCTTCCTACATTTATAACAAGCAGTTGCTAAAGTTTATACCACACACTGATAGCTAAGAACTTCAGGTCTGAATAAAAACCTCTTTTTTTTCTTTTTTTATAAACTGTAATGAACTGCTTGCTACAAGCAGTTACTACAGTTTATGACAGGCATGGAGTGCAAAGCACTTTAATTCTGCCCACAAATGCAGTACCAGCATATGAATGCAAGTAATGCTGTGTAGTGAAGACTGATTGGCATCTGCTGATCATGCCTCCTAGTATTTTGTGCCTTTGGTGGCTGCCCTTTTCACCCTCCCCTAACTTAACAGCATTAAAGTTGCTTAACAAACTTTGTCAAGCACCTTTCTTGTGTCAGAAAGGTGTTTAACAAATTTGTCTTCTTCCTGAGGTCTGAATGTAATCACAGAGCTCCATGTGCTATGTATAAAGCAAGAGGCAAGACCAAGTCTGCTAATCCCTTTAAAAAAAGAACATTGTGATATTGTGACCTTAATTTTCTTCTGAAAGTGCGCTTGACAGGTTTGCAGTTTACTGGGGCTATGGTTCAAATATGTGAGAGAGCAGACTATATGTCTTGTTCTCTTTAAACTGTGGGTCTCCAGTTTTCTAGACTAATGCTGATAATTTTTCATGCATTGACCAATAATTTTATTAAGCGAACTGGCAGCTTAAATACTTTATTGTTATATATTTAAAGTATTGCAAAAATAAGCAAAATGATTTTTGCCTTGTCATAATAAATACCTGTGATTTGATGGTTTACTGCGCTGCTAGTAGTGCTAAACACATTCCCTGCAAGAAACTGCCTGTGTTCAAGAGCTGGAGCTTGCAAAACTAAGATTTTGATAAATGTGAGTCTGCTTAACAAATACAGATGCACATTTCAAATATGAACTCAGAGTATGTTGCTATATTTGCCTCTTAATGTGTATCAATATGTTATATATTTCTATTGTTTTGCTATCTATTAAGCAGACAGTTGCCATTTGCTGTAATAATAGTCACAAGTGCTCAGACTTCCACAAGGACTGGTCTATCTAAGCTACTGACTGGACTCAAATACCATTTTTTTTCAGAAATGGAGCATTTTAGCCTGAATTCTACATTGTGCCAGTAATGGCATATTTATTTGTGTTTCCTAAAAAATACAACTTTAATAGATGAAGTTATTAAAGGGAAGAATTCATAGTGCTTTGACAGTGCCATGCACAAAAAAGAGTGTTTTTCACAAGCTGGTGGTGGGCTTAGTGAAAATCTATTTTCCAGAGGTATTTATTGGCTGTGTGAAGTGTGGAACACTGTTTGATGGAACTGACTTTTCACAGAGCATTGATGCAGTAAGGATTTTTTTTATAGATGTGGAATCCGGTACCAATTGGGCAAGTGGCACACTGTTCTGATTACAGGCTTTCTTAATGATAAACATTTGGTTGCTGCCTTGAATCACTTCATCTCATATTTAAGCTGTGGATGGGTTTGTTTTTTTCCTGTGTCCAGTAACCAGAGCCATGTCTGGCTCATCTGGTGCCTGATATGCCACTCCTGGATCTGCAACTCCTCAACACTAAGTTGAAGCGCAAAAAAAAAAAAAAACTCTGTTCTTTGATCTGGCACTCCTCCCTCTTCTGTTTTACACCCTCACATTTACATGAGGAACACAATTAAAAAAGGAAAAAAAAAAAAAGATTGGCCACGAAGCCCCCTAACACCTTACGCCCAGTGTGGCTTCCTCCTTCACCCCACTGCAGCTACACTTCTGCCAGTAAAACAGCTTTCCCTATACAATGCCATAAACTTAAGGGCACTTTGCTTTAAAACATTCTCTAGCTTAACTGAAGATTTCTTGAATCTTTTCAGTTGTGAGTGCCTTATGTGTTGGTATTACTTTTCATAGTCAGCACGACAGGATGAGAACTGTTACTAGACCTTTACTGCTTTCAACAGTGTTGCTCACATTCTTCACTGAGGTGTAGAGCAGTTATCTTAGTGTCAGCTGTAAAACACTCAGCTTCCTGATGCTAAGCTAACTGTGCAATCTTGATATTCTCTGCATTTGACAGTTTACGACTGGAAAAGAATGAGTGAAGGGGTCGGAGAAATGCCCTGTATAGTTTTAGGACTATCTGCCTGCCATAGTGTCTTTCTCATGGTGATGCATCCCAGAGTTGCATTGTCAGGGAGGCAACTGCAAGACACTGTCTGATGTCTTCAGAGTGACTATGGACCACGCTTGTCTGCTGCTTTTGTTACAATTTAAGGAACATTCATTTGGTAAGGTACTAAATATTGAAGTTATTGGCTTAATCATGCAAAACTGTCATTGTTAATGTTTAACTACATGTTCAGTATTGTCATAGCCGGCCTTAGGCATAGGCCAACTAGGCGGCTGCCTAGGGTGCCCGTCTAGCAGGGGCACTTTTCTAGTATTTATTTGATATAGTTAGACCAGGATGGGGGCACCAGGTAGTGTGGTGGGGGGTGTCATGGAGCCCTTTTGCCTAGGACACCAGTTGACCTAAGGCCGCTGTATTGTTGTATGTCTTTGACAGAGTTTGAGGTCCTCTAGAAGGATCCAGAATCCTCAAGATTTTTCCACAGCTGCTGCGAACCCTGATTTTGACAGTGAAGTGACTATCTGAGTTGTGGATACTCTCTGACATGTCTTGAGTGAAAAGTTGAAGCATTATGAGCTCAGAACTCACCCTTGGAGAACTGTGGTGTATGAAGAAGGGACACATTGTGGCTCAGAGAGATGTATTCCACTCTGCTGAGCCCTCTCCCTTTGTTTAGGTGGTAAATTTTGAAAAAGTTAATGTTTTGAAGAAGTAGCAGTATGCTCACTTGGTCTGTTGAATGCAGAATTTGATGACTGGGAGCACATTTATTGAGGATTTGCCAGGTGCCCCTTCTTCACATGCAATGGCAACCTCAGTGCACACATTTCTGCTGGTCTAACACAGGTGTCTGTAACATACCGGCTCAAAAAAGCAAGTGATCAAACTCTCAGTAGCCTGATCTTCCATTTCTAACTAGTCCTCCCTATACCTATTCCTATAAAATTGTGTAGCCCTACCAAAACCCTAACTCTTACCCTAAAACTCCCACCCATTTCCCAGTCTGAGTCTTCACTCCCTGTCATTAAAATTCCACTCTCCCTCTGTAGTCCTAAAGACCCCGATCACTCCCTAAATCTGAAATTCAACCATGCTCACTAAGCCTAATTCCCAAATTGCTCCCTAACCCTAAAACCCCCCTCCAGCTCCCTCACCACATCTGCAGCGTTTACCTCACTCAGACTTTAATGATGTGATTGGGTAAGGTGCAGCAGCTGCCTGCCCAAACTTATATTGGAGTTTGAGCATGAGCGGCAGCCTGCACAAGATACAAGGTGCTCAATTCCTAGGCTCTGAGACGGTGGTTTTGAGGATTTGGGACTCGAAATCTTGTAGTAGACCCAATTTTTGCATATGATATTGTCGAAAACATAGACAGATTCACTGTGCAGGAAGGTCAGGTTGGATATTTGGGATTTTCCGAGATATACGTTGAAAGATATTTTACTTATAAGTATTTTTGAATCCCATTAATTCAAAGCCATGTGACCTTTCCATCACAGTACAGCATGTGCAGAGTGAATTCAGAACTGTTTTAGAAGTCGGGCCTTTGTCTTATCTCTACTATTATTTCTGATCCAGCAGAAACATATTTAACCTGGCCAAATCCTGTATGTGTGAAGTTTTGTATCCTAATTCAGCATACTGTTTTGACGTATTTTGTCCGGATTCTGTAATCTTGCACTCTGCCTCAAAGTAAAGGCATAAAAACAAGACATCAAAAAATAATCCAGTTATGGCATTACAAAAGAGAAGGACACAGGTGCACCAGAAGCCTTGTTGAAGAGCACTTTCTGCATAGCATTCTGCTTGTCTGCTTTCATGTCACGCCTAATGCAGTGGACTTTTGATCCATTTATATGTTTCTAGGTTAACTCTTTGGTCAGGTCAAGACGTCTATGAAACCATTTTTTTCTCAGCAAGGATTATGCCTTCAAATGTAGGTTCATTGTTTGGTTTTTCCACCTCCTCAGAGTTCCCAATGCAACTTTTGTGTCCAAGTATTGCCTTGCATAGTAGTGTTTCAATGTATTGAACAGTGAAGAAGATGTGAGACCCCCAAACTAGTACATGTAACAAGCACACACACACACACACACACACACACACACACACACACACACACACACACACACACACACACCAAGTATCTTTAGTCTCCATGTACAGTACTTCACAGGCTTAATATGGAGTATCTAAGCAAATTACATGGAAGCTTCCGTCCAAGTTCTAGAAATGCTGCCTTAATTCCGTACTAAATGCTGGAATTGCTGAAGGCAGGGGTGCGACGGTCAGTTCATTTTTGTATAAGTATGGGTATTCCAAGTCATGTAAGAAGAATATTGTTTACTGTGTGCTTTGCTAATAATGCAGCCAACTGGGATGTTTGTATGTGTCATAGCCAAAGTAAATTTTTTCATTTTCCTAAGCAACCATGTTAAAATAATATGCGCATGCGCACACATAGAGACACACACACACACACACACACACACACACACACACACACACACACACACACACACACACACACACACACACACACACACACACACACACACACACACGTCACAATGCCATTTGGCACAGAGTGAGAGGAGAATGCCATCAGAAAATAAAAGTTCCCTGTGAAAGTTCCATATGTTCACCATGTTAGGAAAACAGTCTTCTGTTTGCCCTTCACAGACATTGTGAGGTGACATGTCCATGCAGCAGGTAGTCTGGGCCAAACAATCACTTCATCAGAACAGCTTCCCCTGCTGTGTTCTGCAGGATTGCTAGTCTGTTTTCCTTTCTTTCTTTTTTTGGGGGGTTATTTATTTATTCAGATCTCTTCCATCTGGTCCCAGACTTCAAAGCACTACTTGGAAAGTTATTTTTTGTTTAAAGTATAATATTTTCCTTAGCCCAGTAAAGGATGGCAAGAATTTTGTTTTTTGTATGCCTAAAAACAGGTTTTGACAGCAGATACTGACTGCTTGGCCCACCTAGTCTGCCTGTATGTATATCTTTGAACTGACAGAAGAATATAAAACTCGGAATTATATATAACATATTTTCCTAATGATTCTTTTTGTTTAATTTATTATATTTTATTCACTGTGCAGGTCAAGACCCTTTTCAAATGCAGAACCAAGGAGAACAGCTGTAGGATAATGGTAGAGGGAAATGCAGTAAAAACATAAGTGACTGTAACAGATATAAACCAATGTAATTGTGGTGAAACAACAATGTGCTATAATAACAAGCATTAAAAAAAAAGGATTGATAATTACCCAGGTTGTAGCTACAGGTAGGTTTATACCAGAAGCAGGAACAACAGAGGGAAACAGGTAGGACTGTGGGAGTAAGAATGGAAGGCTTCAGCTTGATAACATTTTAATGGGGGGATAGTTAGGGAGTCATCATATTTTTATTTAATTTATTTATTTGATAATTGGCTAAGTGAAAGTGGTCTTTCTCAGACTATTTGGGATTATCATCCATGCAACAAGGGGAAGGATAAAGGCATTGCAGGAAAGAAATAGGAGTAAACCTGCAGAGATATGAGAACTTACTAAATTCCACATGCTGTTCCAAGTTTGGGATTAAACCTTGGAGCTGTGACTCAGAAATTATACCACTAAACCAAAGTGCTGTACACAAGCATACCTTCTTTAAATATAAACTGAGCACAAAAGGTAGCTTTCGTATAACCTTCATTCCCTGATTTAGGTATCTTGTGTCTTAAGAGATTTGGAAGTGCATTGAGTAGATCAGAGCCCATTTCTGTAGTCTGTTCTTTGAGAAGACTAGACTGATACTAGAGAATTGGAGTGCGGCAGCCGCAGTCGCTTTCTACAGAGGAGGAGTTGAGCTGGAGTAGGATAATTGCTAGTAAACCACCCTTTGTCCCACAACATGAAAACTTATGAAAAGAACTTTGTAGCGCAGGATAGGAGTGCTTGTTGCACAGCAGGGGGTCATGCCAGCTTAAGGTGTTCAACGTCTATGACAGAGTCATTGCCAAGTCTGGCAAGAAAAGTGCAGTGGATATAGAAATTGTTTAACAATTGGATGCTACATGGTTAAATGCTGTTGCCATTCCTGTTCTGCATATTTCTGTCAGATGTTATACTAAGGTTAGAGAAAACAAAACAATCTGTCCATTTGCTGCCGAAGATGATATAATGGATTCACTGATTCATAGTTACTCCATGGCCACTGAGTCTTATGACCATTTATGCTTTGTTAGTACCTTCCCTCAGGTTGAGCCTCCTTTCTCCAGAAGGACCATACCAGTCAATCCCAGAGTAAATTTGTGGACACCCATCCAGTCATCTGTGTTATGTTTAAAGGATGATAGTGAGTCACACTGCTTAACACGCAGGAAAAGTTTATTTCAGAGTTTTGAGAGACACTAGGTTATAAACCTGTCTCTCCATCATGTTTCATTTATCTGTTGGTAAAGATTTAGGTCTCTGATTGTAATATTTGACTTGCAGAGATATAGGATGTCCAGAGCAATTGGGTCTCTAATGGTGTGGTAAGTGAGATGGAGATTTCTACTCAAAAGTCTATAAGACACTGAATAAAGGGGGGTTCTTATGAGTACAACGAAAACACATTATGTCGAATGCGTTTTCGTCGACACATGTAGAGCGAACAGGCAAAACAGCGAAGCGGCTGTTCAGCGAATTCTTTCCCTGGGAAAGAAGTCACTTGACCGCTTTGTTGTTTTGCCGTGTTCTGAAGTGTAGTGTGGTCCCTTGTCCGGTATAGCTCCCGAGCGTGATTGTGCAACAGTTACTGACCTTAGGGTTAGGGTGTGGGTTAAGGTAAGTGCATATGTATGAAAGTGTTTGCTGTTTTATATTTTGTGTTAAATGTATGGTTGAGTTACGTGTGTATGTGTTTTCAGTTGTTTACTTTTGTTTTGGGGGGGTAGAATTAGGGTTAAGGTATGTGTCTATGTGTTTGGAGCTGTTTATGTAAATGTGCGAGAGTTACTGACCTTAGGGTTAGGGTGCGGGTTAAGGTAAGTGCATATGATTTAAAATGTTTACTGTTTTTTTTCCTGTTAAATGTATGTTTGGGTTATGTGCATATGTGTATTTAGTTGTTTACTGTTTTTTTGGTGGTATAATTAGGATCGGGTATGTGTATATGTGTTTGGAAGTGTGTAATGTGGTTTTTTTTGCGGGGGTTGGAACAGCGATTTCTTTCCCTAGGAAAGAAATCACTGTTCTTTGGATTCGACATTTTCAGCTTTCACTGAAAATGTGTTGATGTAATATCGTTCGCTGTTTTAAGCGTTCGATGTTGCAATATAGACCCGAATAAAGGGATAGAGCTTCCAGCCTTTCTTGGTAGCTCAGGGACCTTAGGCCTGCAATCTTTTTAGTTATGAACCTTGGAGATAGCATGTCAACAGCTGGGTAATATCACATTGATATTTTTCATCCCCTTTATACTGGGCTGTTTGGTGTTTCACTTTTCTGCTTGGCATTCTACATGTGCCTACTAAAGAACCTATTGTTTAATAGCTCTCTGTTTTCTTTGATGTTCACAAAACATAGTCTAGCTGTTGTAGTTTTGAAATCATAAAATGCAGTGTCTTTATATGAAACAGTACTGAAAAATACTAACCAAAAAAAAAAATGATAAATGTTTGCCAGAAGGAAAGGTATATTTTCCTCCCCAGGAAAAGTACTACAGGCCTGCCCTGCTTAGTGTTACAATGCAGTTCCTTATATTTGACTTGAACCTGTATTCTAGGCTTATATAGTAAATTAAATAGTTTATGTTTTTTCTGTATGCTGTTTCCAAATTATGCTGTCTTTTGGCATCCTTCATAAACCTGTAACATCTGTCATGTATAATCCTTCTGCACTTTCCTCCCCTTTCAGGATGTACACTATATAGATTTTTTTAATTTACCTATTTATATGTTGCCTTTTTAAACTGACTGATATGAAGGACCTTTTGCATCAGCTACTTGGGAGCCATCTATCACGGCACAAGCATCACATAATGGCATACACTGTCATGAAGTATAGGTTACAGATGACAGACGCTTATCACGGGAATGTCTGCCTATACAAACACAAGTAATACATCTGCAGCACAGACACCCAATTTCATTATGGTAATGACTCATGCTAACATCAGTAAACAATAACTGTGTACACTTCATATGTAACACAGCATTTATCGTTACAATTTGTCGAACTTATGTGAAAATGGAAGCAGGACAGCAGTGCAGAGTTTCGTAGCATTCTTCATGTTGCTTGACCTGTGCTTGGTGCATCTAGTTTTGTGCCTGCCTCTGCTTAGGACATCTACTTCTGTGCATGCCTCTGAGTTACAGATGAGTCTTTTCTAAAACACTGGACACACCCATGCATGGGTTTCACTGTTGAACCCCCTTACTTAATGTAATCAATTCCAGTCTTATTGTATCCCTGGGAAATTAAGCTTTCCCCATATTTGCTGAATTCAAGTTTGAATGTATTTTCACTCCCTAATCTGTGCCTTAGTCACTGAATATTTGTCACATTCTTTGCAAGTTGAGCATGGCATTTTTATAATTATTGTTTTATCGTACCATGGAGATTTAGAAATCCTTTGTTGTTATGGTTCCAGAAATGTGCATTTTTTGAAAGGTGTGTTATGCTTAAGCTTAGGTGCATTGAGAAATAAGACGGAGAAAAATACCCAGAACAGGATAGTGTCTAAAGTAAGTTCTAAGTTACTTTTCTTCTGTAGAGGAGATAAGGTTAAGTTTGATGCAGAAGTGCTATGACGCATCCTGGTTTTGTTTATGAATAACTGCAGAAAGTGGACAAAATTTTTTATCTTATGGTAGGAGAAACATTTAATTTAACCTCCCCAAGGAAAAATACATGCTTTAATTTTAGACTGATCGAGAACATCCCATTGCTCTTCTAAGGCAGTGTATGTTTATATAACATTAAGTAAACATTTCAAGTGCCAGATTTTATTTTGCCTTACCTTAATACTTATTTGTTAAATTTCTAATAATATTAGCAGAATCGTTCTGTAAATGTTCATAGACAAACTGGCAAAAAAAAAGAAAGAAATGAAAACAACTTATATTTATAGTACTGCGAGTGACTGGAAATACGAAGAATGTAGTGCTGCTGTTTACATCCATGAAAAGATCAGAGATTGCGATTAATAAGGAGAAATTGGCCTAGCCACCCAAGATGCAGAAGAAATCTGTAAGGGCAAATAGGGCATACAGGATGACCCCAAAGTGATGCAGTCAAGTTGAGGAAATGTACAGGGTGGGTAACTTGGTAAATATACTTTTAAACTCTGAGGGAAAAGTGACTCATGCTGTTTATTGTACATAGAGTTAAGTGGAACAAAACTATTTTAGCAGCACTCAAGAAGGATAAAACACCGCAGAGAAAGGTAGGCATAATGAAGCTTTTAACAACATCCACAATCACAAATTACATAGTCATTAGTTAGCTGTGGGTGTTACATGCATTGACTTGCAGATTAGTAGACAAAGCATATAAATACACATTAAATATATATGTGTGTGTGTGTGTGTGTGTGTGTGTGTGTGTGTGTGTGTGTGTGTGTGTGTGTATGTGTATGGGTGTGTGCTTGCGGGGTAGGGTTAGTGTTAAGATTAGTCAAGGGGATAGGTGTGTGTGTGTGTGTGTGTGTGTGTGTGTGTGTGTGTGTGTGTGTGTGTGTGTGTTTGCGGGGTAGGGTTAGAGTTAAGGTTAGTCAAGGGAATAGATATAATGTGTGTGTGTGTGTGTGTGTGTGTGTTTGTGTGTGTGTGTGTGTGTTTGCGGGGTAGGGTTAGAGTTAACGTTAGTCAATGAAATAGATGTGTGCCTGTGTGTGTGTGTGTGTGTTTGTGTTTGCGAGGTAGGGTTAGAGTTAATGTTAGTCAAGGGAATAGGTGTGTGTGTGTGTGTGTTTTCAGGATAGGGTTAGAGTCAGGGTTAGTCAAGGGGATAGGTGTGTGTGTGTGTGTGTGTGTGTGTGTGTGTGTGTGTGTGTGTGTGTGTATGTGCATGTGTGTGTGTGTGTGTGTGTGTGTGTGTGTGTGTGTGTGTGTGTGTGTGTGTGTGTGCGTGTGTGCATGTGTGTGTGTGTTTGCGGGGTAGGGTTAGAGTTAACTTTAGTCAAGGGAATAGATGTGTGTGTGTGTGTGTGTGTGTGTGTGTGTGTGTGTGTGTGTGTGTGTGTGTGTGTGTGTGTTAGTGTGTGTCTGAGCTGTTGTGTGATGGTCATGTTATGGAAAGAGTGTTTTCTAAGGTATGGTGTAGGGTTACGTTTATGATCAGAGCTAGGGTTAGGATTAGCATTACGGCATATTATGCTAAGGTGGTGCAGAGGGTAAAGACCTCTGCACCACCTTAGAAATATGTATTGACCCTAACCACAACCCTGCCCCTGACCCTAACCTGTACATTATACCTTTAGAAAAATTCCATTTTGCAACACTACCACTATTCAGACAAATTAAGTCTTATTGCTATGGTAGGGTTTATTTTAAAGACTGCAAAAAGAAACTTTTTTTTTTTTTGCTGTTTTTTATAAGTTCACTTTTGGGGTTTCTAATATGTGAGTTTTAAAAAGTTTTTTTGCTGGTGTCTTACTATTGACATTTTTATCTTTCAAACATTCCTACTATAATCCTATATTTAATGTATATTTTATCTATGCCTATGTGTGATGCAAAAATAGAGGAAATGTCAGGGATACGCCTCCCCTACTCAAAAAAAAAAACTAAGGATGTTCATTTCATTCAGTTAGTATCCCCTTCAATGCTGACAACATTACATCTGCACTCTCTGTTGCTTCATGCTTTGCCAGATTTTTGCCACTTATTGTCTAAACCAATTAGCAGTCAAAAAATGAAGACAATGAAGTCCATATACTGACCTGAGAAGACTTCTGCATTCTGCAGTAAAATGATATGAAGGCGGAAAAAAGTTAGGCAAAACATATGAATGTGCATAATTATAAAGAAGTGATAAGACATTTACACATGTCCATATTCACATACTCATTGCATTTACATAAACGTGTCTGAAGAGAGAGGTGCACATCATTGTAAACTGGACTCATCTATGCTTATGTATGTAGAGGCCAGTACAGCTCAAAACCTGCATAAAATTTGGGGCAGAGTAGTATCCCTCAGCTTCCAGTCCCTACCTGTGTGACTGTGAGCAAGTCATTTAGCCAGACACTGCTCCCTAGTTGAGTGTGAAAAAAGGTCCATGGAGATCAGTGCACTACCCTGGAAAACAAACACGAGTAAAATGTAATAAAAATAAAATGGAGACGTACCAGTGCATATTGCTACACTTGCAATCTGTGCATATGCAATTATATATCTGTCTTCACAGACTCATATACACACACACACACACACACACACACACACACACACACACACACACACACACACACACACACACATGGAGCAGGTCATGTATGCATAAAAGCATGCACATGCTTACAAGCTCTTGGTGCACATGTGATTTAAGAATATAAACCTTTAATATGGAGAATGTCTGTGACCTTTTGACCTTTAAATTTAAAAATCCGGATATCTTCCATTGCCTATAAATACTGTTTTGTCTGTTTTTGCTTCCCTACCTCAAGATGAGAAACAAGTAATAGCATTTTTGAAAGTGAAACTGAAGTGTTCATATTGTGGATTGTTTGGCCTGCCTGTGTGTTCTTTGCATTGCATGTCACCTCTTAGCTTGCACTCCAATTTTCTAAAAAATGTAAGTGCCCTTACCATTGAGAGAATGTAAAGGGAGAATATGAACAGAGAAGGACACTACCACCATCCATGAGCTTCCTCTGCTGGAATGTCCTTCTAAATCTGTATATGAGACCTACCATCAAGAAAGGAATTAAAAAGAGGAGCCAAGTCTTATTCTTTTGAACTAGAGGGATGTGGTTTGTTTAAATGTTATGACTGACTGCCTAGTGTATAGAGTAAAAAGCATATGGGGGTCTTTGTTTTGATTAGCAAGCCTTGTCAGCAGCAGTAGGAGTATCCGGTCACCAGTGAAGCCTTCACAGCTGTCATGTAAATGAGAGAGAGAAATTGTTATTCTTCTGGCTGTGCTAGTTAGAGCTCAGAGGTAATGTGTGTTGACGCAGCAACCTCAGCATACTTTGTTCTGCCCTTTGTTTTTTGTTGTGTCTAGCAGAACAGGTGCTCTGGCGGTGTTAGCAGGCATTTAATTTGTTTGTATGTAAACACACCCACATGTCTGCTAGCGCGCGCACGTGTGGCTGTGCACACGCACATGTGCATTGCTGCCTTGCTTTATTTTCAATAAGTGCACAATGCCTCACATAACAATAAGCTTACTTCACATGTCTTAAATCTTTGCAAAGCTGCTAGCATTATAGGGAACTCTTAAAACAATGGTTTTATTTTCTGTGTGTCTTGATTTTGCATTCATAATTTTTTTATGATGAGGGGAAGCAGCATACAAAAACAGGGTCTCTGTCATTTCTTATCTTCATTTTGCTTATCTATCAATGACATGACTGTGCTTGCAGTTTTTCCATACTGTCATTCATTTAATATAACTAAATAAACAAGCAAGGTCTGCTGGTGTAGAGGGGATAAAGCCCTGTCTTAAAACCCAGGTGACCCAAGTTTGCGTAGTTGCTTAAGCACCTGTTGGAGCTAGCACAAAGGTGGAAAGGAATGATTTGGCTGTGCCAGTTTTCCTCTTTCTAGGAGAGGAGATGGGGTGTGTTCTTGTGCACACTTCCTGTGGTAGAATTCCCAGTGGAGTCCAGAAATCACTCAGTGGTGCCATCTACAAGAAGATCAGGGTGGTTTTGATTGCATACACAGAGATGCAGTAGTACATTGCATGCCACCCCGTTTGATGCTTTTACGTACGTGCAGTAGATATGAGGGCTAACTCACAATAAAAAATATCTATCCCCTAATGCTAAGATAATGCTCCATTTCTCAGCACACTTGGCTGTTACTAGAGGAGAACAAACAAATCAATAGAGCAACTTGGAGGGTAGGGCATGAAAGTCAGTGGGGGCAGGATGTATGCAACTGGGAGGGAAGGGCTTGAAAGTCAGTGGGGGAGAGACATATATTTTTTTCAATTGTGTCAGTTTCCTTCTTGTATTTCTAAAACAATAACAGTTGTGATTATCTGTAAAACTGATTTAATAAAGTAGTGGGTGGCTTTATGGAACAGTACTTAGGGTTGTTTGTGCTTCATTTTCTAATTTGATTTTGTTGCTGGGGTACCTTCTGTGCAGAGTCTGCACTTCTTCTCTGTGCCAGCATGGCTTTTACAGAATAATCATGTTTCTTCCTGCATACCAATAAAATGTATTGGGTGAGTTGGCAGTTCTTCAAGTTGCCAGTAGGTTTGTATGCCTTGTGTGACTGAGTGTGTATATGTATCCTATAATAGACTGGTATCCTGTGCAGCATAAGCTTCTTTACATTTCCACCCACAGACTGCTAGAATAGTGACTGTCACCCTTTATTTAGTAATTAAAGCAGGCAATAGAGAATGTGTCCATTTATTTGTTTATTTAACATTCGTTAACCGGGTAAGTGAACAGGACAGAAGACCTAAGACCTTTTCACCCACAATCTGGGCCGCATGGCAAAGACTGAGACAGCACAAAATAATTCAGTTGCGTATGCTAGCAACATCTAAAGTCTGATTTTATATACCTACAAACAAAAGATGCAGGCAATATTATGTAACCAATAGGATTTACAAATTGTACATCAGTGCAGACACATAATAGAGTTTGGCACTGTTAAACTGTTTGATCCAGATATTTGCATATACAAAACAGTCTGGTAGTATTGCTTTAGGGATGGTAGAATCAGGTCACTTGGAAGGTATGCATTGGAGCTAACATACTATAACTGCAGGTAGGTTTGGTAGTCGTTTAAAGTAGTAGAGGACAAGTTTAACATTTGTCTGCAATACACACTTAAAGAAAATACAGAAAACTGGTCGAATAACAAAAAGTGCTGTGAATGTAGGTAATGGTTAACAAGAATGAGTAAATGAACATATTGAATGATTCTCAGAATTTCATTTTATGGAAACAAAAAGTGAGTGCTTTAGTCACTGCAATCAGAAATTTCACAGATGGGGTTAAAGCTTTTGCCTGTAAGTATGTCTTAAGGCAGAGTCAAAGAGAAGGAGCACAGCATGGGTTGTGAAAGGGGCTACTAAACTTTCAAGTCCTGTATGATTCAGAAACAGTGCATGAATGTGGTATATGGGACATATGCGGGTATGTTACTGTTCACCACAGGAAAGGTTGGTAGTGGTGGGAGAATGCAAAACAAGCATGAAGAAATGAAGATCTGTTGGTACTCAATGCAGGAAGTGCAGTGTTGCTTAACAGATGCTAACTCTTCTAGGGCTTTGGTACTAAATCAGATCAGAGCTACTATTCAGACATACACCCTTTATCAAGGTATGTTCAAGTATCAGTTTATGGTCCACAATGCAAGTGTTGCACAAAGATTAACAAGTGGTGTAAAAATCACAACAGGCACCAGTACAAGAGTTTTACAGGTTCTTGGAAAGATTTGTTGTAGTTTTTCACATGTGTGCATATATACATATATGAATATACATACAAATGCACACATACATCTGATACTGTTACATTAGGCTTTAAAGGTATGATAATTTGCCGTGTTGATGCTACATTAGTTGCATACCCCTATCTGTGTCCTGCAGCCTCCATGTCCCAGCCTTTTAGTCAGCCAAGTGCTTGCTGTTGCAACTGCTTGCTTAGCATTAGTTTTCGTGCCTGAAACTCATTGGTTGTCTTTTTCTGCAAGTCCATGTATGAAAGATTCTTGGGAAATGCAGGAGGCATGTCAACCCCAGGATTTCTTTCCTTGACTATGGCATCCTTTACTAATTTCTTAAATACATTGTGAGACATAATAGATGTGGAGATCAAATTGAATTAATTTTTATCAAGTAGGGTAAAATAACTGAACAAGTCCTGAAAGTAACACTTTCACAGTCCCACAAGGTAATTAAGACAGAGTAATGAAGACCTCTTCACCAGAAGATGATATGTGACTATGTGCTGAAACCCAATTTGCCATCTTGTACTGAGAAACCATGATGACTGTTCAAGCCTACCTCCTTAATTGTGCTGTACATGCAGAGTGCTGTTTGTTTTAATGGGTATGCTACTCACACCATCCTGCGCTTGAGTGCCCTTACTGTACTACTGGCTTCCACTAAGCAACTTAACACCTATACACTGAATCAGGCAAGATCCATATTTGCTTTCATGTAGTGATGTTTCTTTGGGGTCTAATGTTACCTGATCCCTTGAGTAGCAAATCCTGACTGATTATTACATGCAGATCATTGCTGTACCTGAGAAAATAAAATAAGTCTAGCACTCCTCTGTCCCTTCATTTGGAGGTTAAATATAGAAAGAGCACTGCTTTCATCCTGGTCTTCATTGTATCTGCATAAGGAAATACAAATCATGTCCATTTGCAAAGCAAAATGTAGTCTAGCAATTAAATAATTTTTGAAGTATCATAAACTAAAGAGATGCTGAAGAAGAAAGATGTACAGAGTTCCCAAATAAAGCATGTTAATAAGCCCTTGTCTCAGAATTATATCCTTTGTTATTATAGGACCCCAAGCTAATGTCCCATTGTGCAAAGAGTACCACTGTGTCCTGCAGTACAGACAGAACCACCTGCAACAGGCTTTGTCATATATTGGTCAGATTGTCTCACTCACTGTATAGGATGCAGCATTTGATTTAAGGATTGCACACAACTGGCAGGTGTTTGAGCATCCGGACTGCAGGCAGTGGAAATTTCTAGCCTGAATACCAATGTGGTAAGATGTGTATGGCAGTTATTCCTTCTGATTGCTGATTTGTCACCATATAATTCATAGTGGAATGGTATGGATCTCATTGTCTATATGGTTATCAGTGCATCATGATATGCATACTTATGAAGTTTTACTGCAACCAGATGAGATGTTGCCTTGGGTTCAGTGCTACATGGTCATGCCTACTGCATACTGTCTATTGTATTGCACTGTGTTACATTGGCTTGCTATGTGATTCATTTCCTGAATCGAGCTCCAAAGTTCCTGAACACCACAAGGCCTTCACATAACTTTATTTGGTACACAGAGCTTGTTTGTGTGTCCTGTAATTAAAGGCTTGCATTGCACGAGACTCCAAAATGAATCTCCATTTCCATATTATAGATACAGCTGGAGTAAGTTATAATGTTTATGACAACTTACGCTAAAGCTAGCCAACCACATTCTCTTCAACAACTTGTTCAAGTCATCTCAGGCTACCATTTGAGTGGTCTGTTATAAAGAATAAAGAATGCTGTTTACCACCTGGAGCACAAATATTTATCTGTCTTTCTATCTGTTTAGTAACCAGGCAGGCAGACTTTATATGGACCCATCAACTTTTGGCATCCACAACCTGGGTTATAAGACCAAAATCATAACACAGTGATGATTTAGCTTAGCTAACCAACCAACATGATTTGGGAGGGGAGGGAAAGTAGAGTGCCTAGAGAACACCCATGCCAACACTGGAAGAACATGCAGATTCTACTTGTATACTGACCAGATGTCAGGAGTGAACCCTGGATCTTGGAGCGGTGAAACAGAGGTCTTACCACTTAGCCCCATACTGCTCATCTGGTAAAAGGTTGAAGGGGATTGCAGAATATTGTACAGTTTGAAAATTCTGACCAAGTAAATCAGTTCCTTGCTTATTTTCTAAGAATGTCAATTTAATCTCATTACTGTCAGTAAAAGTCACTGTAACTCTACTATTGTTAGACTGGTTTTCGGAACTGACGAAAACTACATTTATAAAGAAGGCTTTTCCTGAAAGTACCAGTTCCTCAAGTAGCTACATGTGAAACAGTCAAGGGAACAGCACATGCAGAGAAGGTGGGCACTGATTAACCAAGAGTGTTCTGTTGGACTACAAGTGAAAAAAAAACAGTGTAACACAGTGCAGGGATGATACAGGTCCTCTGATGTGCCCTGGAATGGCCTATGGCTTCTTTTCATGCAAGTGGTACAGTCTTTGATTGTTGATCTGTATTAGTAAGACAGTAAGAATAATAAGTGAAATGAAACTTGCCATTGTTTGTGCATGGATGATGCCTCATTGTAATGTAAGGCAAAGAAAGCATTTGCAGATTGGCTGGTGGCAGGTGTTTCGATGCTGTCATGAGAAAGGCCCATGCCTTGAAGTGCCTCACCGATTCCTGACTGTTGCCGTTTATCACAGTATGTCTGTCAGCCACTGAAGCATTTTTGCCACTCATGCAAAAAGAAGCTAAATAACATTCTGCGCCTCTGTGTCAAACAAAACAAATATGATCTCTTGATTTAAAGACTGGATGCATTCAGCATGTAGCTGAATAGAGACCAGGCAGTGTTGTGGTATGTGCCGTTCAGGGCGTAGTGAGTTTTATTTAAGTGGAGTGACATGGAGCAATAAATAAATTGAGTAACTATTTCTCTATCTTTGTATTTGTGTGTGTGTGTGTGTGTGTGTGTGTGTGTGTGTGTGTGTGTGTGTGTGTGTGTGTGTGTGTGTGTGTGTGTGTGTGTGTGTGTGTGTGTGTGTGTGTGTGTGTGTGTGTGTGTGTGTGTGTGTGTGTGTGTGTGTGTGTGAATGTGAGGAGTGTGAGACTCTCGCTTTGTTGCCCTTTCAGGACGGAGCTTCTGGCTTGAGGAAAAGCACAAGCCCCACAGTTACCTTCTTATGATATAACTGCTAAGAAGAATGTCAGCTTTGTCAACATCTTTTCATATAGGACAGATTTAAACATTTGTAAGATTTCTACTCTGGTGAACAGTGAAATGAAGAACTCCAACATTATTCCCAGCATTCTGAAAAGCTTGGCCAGAAATCCTATAGAAAAGTCAGCAGGTGAAAAGAGAAATACAGCGAATTCTGTTAGACTGATTATGCTTTCAGAACATTTAACACTTTTTTAAATCTCTGTTACCTTTATAACAGCAATCTGCTAGAGCTGCAGTGTACTGCAGTACTTCTGCCTATTGTGTGCATTTGATAATAACTTTGGCAAAAAGTGCAAAGGCGGTTTGCCACCCCACACTCTCCTTCCTTAATATAACCTTAATACAGCAAACTCCAAGTTTGTTCTACTTTAAGGGTAAGAGAAAAGTTTCATACATACCCCCCCCCCCACACACACACACACAGACAAACACACTACACAATGGCTGAAAGAGCTCTGACTCAAATAGCATTACTAAATGCAATTTACTGTCATTCTTTCACTGATCCCTAATCACACATTGTTTTATTTCTTCTAATCAAAGCTGCAAATGGCATATTAGTAAACACGCAAACTTATTTTTATTTAAAATTTTGACAATTGAGAGATTTAATTTGGAGTCTTCAACATCAAGATCTAAAAGTTTTAAAAGAACTACAGCCAGTGTATACTAATGTTCACCATCTGACTTTTGTGTGATTATATATATATATATATATATATATATATATATATATATATATATATATAATTTTTTTTTTATTATGACTCATTTTGTTTTCCAGTGTAGTCAAAGTCTGATTGGGTAGGTGTTATCAGGAGTGGCTAGATTTTGAAGCAAGCACACACACATTTATTATTTGGTGGATATTACTATTTTACAACATACTTATAGTAAATCCTTTTTAGCAGATATGACTTTTTGGTACTCGGTATATGCTTATGTTTGCAGATGTGCATAGGTGCACAAATTATGCCAATATCTTGCCATTTTATTTAAATATTTAAGAGTTAGCAGAACAGTTTACTATGGCCCAGTCAATGAATCCCCACTGATCAGATCCCATTCATCAAGTTCCCCATTTGCTCAATACTGATAGACATCTAATGTCTGTAACACCAAGCTGCACTATTTTTGGTTCTTTGACAAACTGGAGATTTTGCAAGTATAGGAAAGAAGAAACAGCTGGTTTCTTCACTTGCAAAGTATCCAGTAACTATTCAGAATGTTGTCTGGACAGATTGTGAATACCCGGACTCCCCTATTTTCAATTGCTTTGCTCTGGAGATTAAGGAGAGTCACTAGACCATGGTAGATGGCACAAAGTAGGTAGGGGCACCAAAACCAAATGTGAAAAATACTTAACTTAGAACCACTGATAGCTGTAAAGTTTTGAAACAAGGCTTAGTACTTTAATATTGATGCAGAACTTATGCAGGTATATCTTATTGTGAAGCAGACTCACTAGTATTTTGTTGTTTTGTTTTTCGCTAACTATGTTATCTGTACATATTTGTTCATATGTAAGTCTTCATCTGTAACTACAAATATTACCATACTCACTTTGTCAGTAGCCAAGGCTGCAATTTTAATAAGGTAAAATGATAGAACAGGTACAAGAAATACAGTCAGGGAATTATAAGGGTAGCTTGAAAGAAAAGTGATTTAAGCCAAGGGTTGGGAGGGTGGCCTAATGGTTAAGGTGTTTGCCTTACAAACACAAGGTGCAGGGTTTGAGTCTCACTAAGGGATAATTGGCTAGGCTTAAAAATGGCTCGCAAGGGCAGTTAGCTTAGTACTAACCTATAATCTGAGGGTATTTTTGCTGTGCTGCTTCCTTTCCTTATAGTCTGTCGCCAGGCATGAGCTTACTTTTGACTGGAAATTTTCATGAGGGATATGTGGAGGACATCTGCTTTATGGGGGATACCTTTAGTGTCCTACCAATACTGGGTGATGTGGCTGGGCTTCTTGAGAGTCTCCTTTGGCTCTAAGTTTATTAAGAACCTATGTATTTGAATTGTAGTTACTTGTGGTTTATCTAGAATAAAAAAAAATTTGAAAAGATGTAAACCTTATATGTTAATAAATCTCTAATGGTATCTAAATAAGAATGTTGTTTCATGTACATGCATTTCTATTTCACGCTGAACTGGAAAATAGGACAGTATTGTTTTCTGATTTATTGCATATGATAATAATAATACAGAAATTAATATTTTTCAAATTTCCCAGGAATGACTTAATGCTCCCTGATGGAATGTTGAAGCTGCCTGTTTGTTGTGCAAAAATGTTTAGTTATATTGCCTGGCTCCATGGTGCAGAGAGATGGAGCCCTTATTGTGACCTAGGTGATTTAGATTCAAATAGTGGCCCCACCACTGGAGGAACCATGGAGGGGGCAGGATTGCAGTCAACCAGGGCTGCACAGAGTTGATGTGATTTCTTCAGTGGACATAGAGTGGGTCCTGGAGATGCAACCCGTACAGAAGTAAGGGACTGGATCTGTGGGCAGCCCATTGCATGACTTGGTCCGATGAAGCAACAATAGTCGTGAAAGCACTTACCTACTATTACTTATTCGGTTTGTGTTTTTAAACAGTTTTTGTTTTATTAAATCACATTATTTTATAGCCGTGTTTGATTGGAGCTTTTGTTTGATTTCCTTATTCTGTTCTTTTGTGCTTCAACTTTAGATCATCACATCGCTTCTTTTCTTTTTGAACCATTGCATGACTTCCCCTAGAGCTTGACCAAGTGCACTGGGAATTTAGACCAACATCCAACAAAAACTCAATGGCTGCCTGAAAGATGGCCTATCCTCATTGACTCTCCACCCACCTTTCCACTGTAGACACAGCTCTGCATTTACACTTTCCAAACAAAATGATGCTGAGTTTAAAGACACAAATAAAAATGTATAATATTATTTGAAGTTATGTAACAAAATCAGAGTTTTGTAATGTAAAGACACAAGTAGAAATTCGTAATATTAATTATATGAAGTTATATGACATTACACATCACAGAGTATGGCATACAGTGGAGAAAATGATTTGTACTCTGCAACAAAAGCAGGGTTACCAACCTGTCCTTATATTTATGGACTTTTTGTAAATAAAAATGCTCTAAAAAAATCAGATGTGCATAAAATTCATGAAGAACTAACAAAGACTTAACTTTAAATCTTTATATCTTTCTGCAGCTAGTTGCCTGAATTTACCTTTGATTCACTCGAACTTTCCATTCTGCACTTGGGAAGTATTGGCAGCACTGTGTAGATGTCCATAGCAAGGATCATCGCTGTAGGAGACACATATATAGTATGAGTGAGGACTTTGCTTCAGGAGGACGCAAGTTCCCATCCTAATCCGTTTCAGTAGTCAGACATGCTAGAGGTGCATGGTTGTCATCGCGAGCTGTGGCCATTAGAGGGAGTCTGTATATAACAACAGATTGCACCTCATGCCATATTTAGTTCTTTTTACCACCTAAACAGATTATTCTGCTGTGATTGTCTCTCACTTGTAGGCTTCAGTCATTACTAGTGCTATATAGAGACTTTCTACTTATCTTAGCGCTGAGATTTATTGTGTACTGTTCTGTGATTGTACTAATGACAGCCCAAGGGAAAATAGAAATAAGTGCTTTTGTGGGCCTTAGATTCCTCTCAAAGCCAATGATCTACTTTGTCATTTTAGTTTAGAAAAGTCACAGTTTTGATAATCGTGAGTACTGTGCTAAATTTAACAGCTGAACAAGTAATAAAATCTTTAGTTAGGAGAGACATAAATGTACAGAATAGTTTATGTCACACCTGTTCCTTTTTTCATTTCCCATATTTCATTCTACTAGTCAGAAATCTACTGTTAAGACTAAACAGCTTACTTAAAGAATAAGCTTCCAAAGAAGAGAAGAAACACAATTATACAATGACTGCCGATTAGTATTCCAAAACATGCATGCTGATTGGCCAGCCCCAACCAGCGTGCCCGTTGTAAATCAGACTTATACTAATGGAAAAAGGTCCGGTCGCCCGGACTTTTTCCGTTAGTATAAGTCTTGATTTTGTTTTTTGTTTCTGTTAGGTAGCAATGGAGAACGGAAGATCTCAGTTGCTGTAATCTCACTATGTTATATGTTTAACGTAGCGAGATATCTTAAAAAACCAGCAACGGAGATCTTCCTTTCTACATTGCTTTTTTTAAAGATATCTCGCTATGTTAAACTCATTTAACATAGCGAGATAGCTTTAAAAAAGGAAGTGGAGATCTTCCTTTCTCCGTTGCTTTTTTTAAAGATATCTTGCTATGTTAAACTCGTTCAACATAGTGAGACAGCTTTAAAAAAGCAACGGAGATCTTCCTTTCTCCGTTGCTTCTTCACCACAGCTCTGATGTACTGCGTAAGCATACACATGCGCAGTACATCAGTAAAAGCCCCAGGATAGCGGAAAACAATGGAAGGGCACCACGCAGGTATTATACAAAGGCATTATTTAAGAAAAGTAAGTATTTTATTTTCTTAAATAATGTCATTGTATAATAGCAATAACCCACGTCTGGGTGTGGGTAATGCTAGATTTACCCACGGTTGTCTTTGTTTGGCCACTCTGGCTTCGCCCTCATGACCAAACCACACCAACCGTGGGTAAATCTAGCATTACCCACACCCAGATGTGGGTTATTGCTTAAGTAGCCTTCCCCTGCTAAAATTAAAAATGTTAAGAAAGAACTGTGATGTGGACACTGGGTGCTTCACAGAGACAGGCAGCCATGACTGGCTAGCCCGAGTCTACTGTAGTGGGTAGAACTCTGCTCACTCTTCTTCTAGTTGCTGGTTTTAAAGTGTTTGGTCATGTTTCCATGATTTACCTTTTGTACCACCAATTACTGTGCATAAAGTGCCAATTAGGTGTTTTATTCAATCAGCGAATGTTTTCCCTTCACTTTAAATGTATAGAAATCCTTCCCAAACTTAGTTTTCCCCAACCTGACATGACTGAAGTATAAAGGTGTTGGCTAACCTCATTGACATCAACTGAGGGAGCATGAGAGTTGCATCTATAGACTTTCATGACACATGCAGAACATGCACAGAGACACGACCATTGAACTCTGTGGACATTTGCCTAAAATGACGTCCTGCTGGGAAACACTAAATTTGTTTGGGCCGTGGTTTTAATAAAAACATTTATGAAGATTTTTATTAAAAACAGCCCAAATAAATAAAGTTAGTCTACACCAAAATGCACCACTGCACTTTACTCATGAGATGCAGTAGCACAGAATGTTAAAACACTTTTAATACTTTCCTCTCCACTCTGTAGTTTAAAAGCTGTTCTCATTCCTCTGTTCTTTCTACAAACTCACTGCTTCTAGATGGGATTCTGGAAGAGGAAGGAACAATAGAACTTATAACTACCAAACTGGTTCTCAATGCTTTAACCTTAACCTCTCACATTGAAGGGAAGAAATTCCTCTCCCCTACTACTGATGCTGATCCTAAAAAATCTGGTGCAGGATTTGAAACTGACTCTGTTCCACTTTAGGCTGTAAAGAGTATCCATGTTTCTGTCTCTCCTTAGCTAGATAATGTCCCAGCTATTATTGTTAAGGATTGGGCAATAATAGTGTAGCAATGAGGTGAATGTGAATCAGAGGAATTGGATACCTGATTCTAGAATGTCCAGTGACAGGGTATCAGGTTATCAGGTGTCTTGTTTCCAGCCATCTAGTACTACTACTTCTGTAGTTACTATAGATTATTCAGAATGTGCCAAGGCGTTCTTTACCTTGCCTGGAAAGGCTGCACAAGCCGCAGCAAGTCTTTTCTAGACTTCATCATCAGTGACTGTTAGGTTTTCAAAAAAGGGCTTCCAGATCCCTTCCTCCTTCTAGCTTAGACAAGGATGCAGTATCCTAGTATAGTTATATAGCTTGTGTAGCCAGATTACCCTGCTGGTCTGGATAATGACTCTGCTGTCAAGGAATCCCTTCGTTCTTGTTAGAACAGCACATAAACCTCAAAGAGATGGTTGCCGTACCTTTCCTCTGATGTCCTTCAGTACAGCTCTAAAACAAGGGATTCTTCAGATTGCCACCGACTACATATCCATAATGTGGTATAGTATCAAAGAGGGAGGCACACATTCCTATCCTTTTAGCAGTCTCACAGCAAGATTTTGGGGACTAACAATTCATGTTGATGTATTTTAGCATGTTGTTATTTTAACAAGACAGCAAAACACCCCGGCAGATTTCATTCTTCCATGAGTAGAAAAAGACAGAAATACCTTTTCCATGTTAATAGAAAAACTGAATCATTAGAGGGGGTGGGTTTGACATAATGGTTAAGGTCTTCAAGTTATAAATGCAGGGTTCAAGGTCTGATTGTGACCTTGGGTTATTGACTAGGCTTGAAATGTCCCTTCAGGGCAGTTAGCCTGGAATTCAACTAGGAACCAAAGAATGGCTATTTGTCTCCATGCTGAATTATCAACTTTCTCTGTTTTACACCAGCATCTCGTGAGAATGCATGGATGACTAATTTTCCTTCGGTTAGAGTCAAGGGTTGTTGTGTACATTTCTCCCTGCTCCTCTAATTCTAAAGCTGTTGACAGTTTTTAGATTGTTTTATGTTAGCTAAGATTTCTTAGGCAGATAGTGTCACAACCAGTAAATCTGCCACTCTACAACTTGCTAATCCAATACGAAAGTAGAGTTCTGTGTCCAGACCTGAAACTTCACTTGTCAGTCTACCAACATAGAGGATCTTGGCTTGATACTATACAGACACTTTTTCCTCTCCAGAGTTATTACATCTCTTAAAATCAGCTAAAACATATTTAACCAGAAAAATCATACTTATGGTACATGATTAGCCAGCTATAGTGAAATTGTTTATGCCTTACTTTGAAAGATAATAACATTCAGTGTCTTATTTAGTCTGAAACAATCCTTTGAAATGTAGTCAGTATATAAAATTACAGTATGCATGAAATAATGATACATAGAAAACAAGTTTAATATTCATGTTATGTAGTACATCTAAAATACTAGATAGTCCTTGCTGTGTAGACAAACCTTAGATTTTGGTGACGCTATCTGCGAACTGCAGAAATGGGGAACTTTGAAAATATTTGCTTTCTATAGCAGCTAAAGTCTTAATGATGTGAAGCAGATATTTTAGAACTCTCAGTACTTCAAGGTACATAACATAGACATTCTTCCTTCTAATAGAAGAAGAGCAGGAAAATAATACCATGTATTGCAATAACTGCAGTTCCTTCACGAGTCTTCGTTCATGTATATGCACAAAATGTGATGCCATAAGTAAAAGAATAATAACTTGATGGATGCTCCACTTAAAAACTAACAGAAATCTGTTTCTTTTTGAAAGATGATTGTGCCCTTCCATCTCCGCTAAATAATTATATTAACTACAGCAGTAATATGTTCTTGTGGCCATACTCTCACAAAGTAAAATAAATACTTGATTTTGCAAGAAATCCAATTATTTCCTTTATAGGTTGTTACTAGGCATGCAGTCCTGGAGACCACCGAAGAGCCTAGCCCATTTTCCCAACTGCCCCAAAGCAGTGTCCAATTAAGTTACTTTTTCAATGTTACACAGTAGGGAAATACAGGCTGATAGAATCAAACCCTGTACCACAGGAAGTAGCTTGTTAACACTTAATAGCGTAAATCCTCTGTGTTAAGTGCCAGACTAGCACATAACTGCCTTGGAAGTCGTTAAGTTGCAGACTTAGTATAAAGAGTTAGTATATTTGTTTGGTGGGGTCAGCTCCCTACATATTGGGGGATAATGGCATAAGTACCTCTCTAATAAGTGTGACAGTCTTGCCATCTTGCTTTGTGGGTTCTTTGCAGTCTAATGGAATCATTTTTTAGCATTTCCTGTGTATTTAGAGTTTTGTTTTCAGGTGGACACAAATGTGGTTACATAGGCTAATATAGTTTTGAAGTTAGTTATCTAATCTTCACTTGCATGACACTCATATTTTTGTTATTTACACCATACCTATCTAAATGGTCCAGACTTTCTTTCTTTGTTTTTTTTTTGTTGCAAAAATAGAGTTATAGATACAGCATTAATTCTAATCCCACAGATACTTCTTTTTCTTATGCTAGCTTGACCTTTTCCTTCATTAAAGTTCATTTGCCTGACATTTATGTATGTATGTATGTATGTCCTTGCTCTAATCCTGACTAACTCTGGCAGTATAAACATGTGCTAAAGAGGTGTTTTGGCCACCCCTACATTGCTTCCTAATTGTTACTCTGTAACAAATCAGATTTATATATGACGGAATGAATGACTTTTATCCTATGTATTGTATCTGTAACAGTGCTTTAACTTGTTTAATGTAACAGGTTTTCTGTATGTATGTATGGAGCTTTTCTCCCCGGGCCTCCTCTGAAAATGGGCAAGTATCCAGTCAGATAATCCTGGTCAACAAATGTAAAATAAATAAAAAAAAATAAATACATTTCTACCTTTGCTTGTACAAAGCCTCCTATGGTTTTGCATGTTACTGTCATATAGTTCTTGAAGGTGATACCTCATTCTCACACTTTTGCATGGGATGTGAATTTTGTGATTAAAAAGCTAACTTACCTTCTTCTGAGTCCATTATTCAATGAATCTAAAGACGGGAAGAAGTTTTCTAAGTAAAAGTTACTTAGCTAGAAGAATTTCTGAACTGATGGTCTTAAATGTGATGTGATGTGATCCGCGATGCTGTTACCTACCTACACACTGAACACACTTAATGTGTAAATGGCCTTATACAGATTTCCACAAGGAGAGTTGCTATAGTGAAAGTATTAAACTACTGTGGTAGTCTGATCAGCTGTTTGTGCTTTGTGAATGGAAAATATAATCATTAATTACTAAACACACACAGCAATTTTTAGTGATGTGTATTATTTTTGTTATTACAAGTACAGTTAGATTTACTAGAGGTCTTGACCCGCTTATCAGCTGCCAAAGAAGCCTTCTTAAAACTATATCTGCACATAGTGTTTGTGAGACTGCAAAATGGTCATCCTTTCATGCATTGTTTAAAAATTAAAAACGGATATCCTGGCTAGAGAGAGAGTGCTGGATAAAGTGTTATAGACCATTCAGCTTTCTGGGATGTGAAAGTACATTGCTTTTTACTGTCCCATTTATACTATGAATTTCTGTAGGAGTTGCACTTGTGAGAAGCATACTCTGGCTGTGTGTGTGCAAGCATAGCATAACCACCCTTGTTTTAATAGTAAGATCATTGATGCGGCACAGGCATCCTTCTTTCCTGTATCCATCCAGGTCCTAAACATGCTTTTTTTTGCTATGGTCGTAGCGTATTGTTAGCTGTATAGTAGTTACAGATGTTACGAGTTAACTACTGTTTTTTCCTCTTATATTGTAGAGGTTATCTTATATTGTCTTGTAGTGTCTTTGTTAACCTCCTTAGTCTTGTAGTCTTTTGCTAAGTCTACCATTCATGTTATTTTATTTATTTATTTATTTATTTATTTATTTATTTATTGTCTTTTGTTTACTGGGAAAGTCACATTTTCAAAGGAGGACCAGGGAGAAAAGCTCCATATAAAATACATTTTTACAATGAACAACAGTAACAAGTTAAACATTTTGAGCATTGCTTTGCAGGCAGTATTGAAACATGAATGGAAGTGGCATTTATTATACACATTAGAAGTTATAGTATCATACATAAATCAAAGGCATGTTAACATGGAGTAGCTTGAGATACAAGAGTAATAATAATGAATATAGGTTCAGTACGGATTTTGACTTAATTCAGGTCGGATATCACTACGGCAGGAACAAAAATAGAGGAGGAGGAGGAAGGGTATAAATCGAGAAAAACTTAAGTAGAAAAAGTTGTGATTGTGGAGAGGTTGCGATAGCAGTAGATATGTAAGGAGGTGAGGACGGTAAGGAGGTGCTATTAGTAGGAAAGGATTAAGGACGTAGGTTAGTTGGAGGAGCAGTAGTGGGGAAGAAAGAAAGAGGAAAGACACAAGGGATAAGAATGGTGTCAGTGCGATTGATAAAGAGAGATTGGTAACGGAAGAGAAACAGAAGTTTAGTCAGGATGTGAGCATAGCTATGAAGTTAGGTGCTGTTTTGGGCTGTTCTTGAAACTTGTGGTAATTTTATCTTGTTTTAGGGTGAGTGGGATGGAGTTCCAGTGCTTAGCAACATAGATTGTGTAAAGTGAATTGCCTGTACTGTTATGAGTTGGTCCTGGTCAGGAGATATATATATAGTGCGAGTGGAGATTCATAGGAGGAGAGCGGTTTTGAGGAGGTTTTGTAGTGTATGAATTCCTGCAGCAGTGATCATGTTATTCAAGCAACTTCTGCTGCATCGACTGTAAAAGCTCTACTTTTACCTGTGATCTCAGTTGTACAGGCATTTACTACCAGTCTGTTTTGGCTTGTATAGCTGCTACTGGCTAGGCAACAGTAGACACCAAAGGTGGAAAGAACCCAGGAAACGAGCCATTCATAAGTATCGAGAAACATAGTAGGCTGGCTCATTGTTAGCACTGTCTGTCTGTTATGAATTTGACCCAAAACCCTCTTGTCTGGCAGTGGCATTGCAATGAGAGGGCAAAAAGCTGGAGAGAGAGAGAAGCATTGGTACTATGTTCTCAGTGTTGACCAGTAGGGTATATTTGGTAAATTTGGAGTGACATGTGAGTGAGAAAGAGGCATGTCTCCTTATATCTCAATTATGTCTAATCTGAGTCAGTCTATGGCATAGGTGTACTGATCTAGAGAAACTAAGAGAAAGCTTTCAGTAGACTGCAGCAGTACATGGAAGCTTCTTGTATACTAATAACAGTAGAGGCAGGTAATTGAGTTAATGAGGTAATAGCAAGTGCAGAAGACGTGTTGTGTGGTATAGCCATCACTGTAGTGAAACTTAGCTGAATTTGTTGAATTCAAGAAGGCAGTCTTTACAGCTATACTGAAGAATTTGAGCGCTATTACAGTAACACCAGTCTTCTTTTCTGGTACAAAGTAACCACAGCAATAGGCTGTTACCCCTTTACTAGCATTTGTTCTACATATATGTGTGCGTGTGCGCACAGCATATAGCAAGTTATATCAAGTAATAATCCGGTTTCACATCATACTGACATTGCATTAAAGCAAATGCAGAAATGCAGAACTCATCAAATCATGCTTTAAAGAGGAAGTGTTATGCTTTCACAATGTTTGTCCTTCTCATTTTAAACATATAAAAGACATTTCTGTAAGTTTTTTACTTTATTCTTGCAAATTGTTTAACATTTTAAATAATGCTAACTGTTTGGATTGTTTTTCTGTTGAGCCCCAGACTATGAAAACAGGAAGTGAGTATGGATATGGTAACAAATCCAGAAAGTCTCAGATTATGTCCCTCCTTATACTCATTGTTAGTACTAATTTTACACTTCTGTGTAATCCACTACCTTTCGTTTATCTGCCACATCCCTTATCACTTTCTAAAACTTTAATTCACCACCTTTCTTTTGTAAACAATACACGTTGTCACTTCATGTAACTCTTAATAACACTATCTTTCAAAACTTTCACATTTGAAGTGGCTGAACGGGTCTACTCAGTGGTGGCTGGTGACTTCAAATCAAAGGGGGGCTGCAGAAGACAGCTGAATGGGTGAGGTCAGTGGGAATGGTATGTCCAACTAGAAAGGGGAGGAGCTATGCTCAAAACCACAAAAACTGTAACTTTAATTAAATACTCTGCCCTGGGTGCCAAACCATCATTATGAGAGTCAATCAAGACAAAATGAAGTGTAGAAGAAAAACATATTTCAATTCATTGGCTGCATGACAGCTTACTTAATATCTAGATGGAAACAAAAAGGTTGTGAGGCATGAAAAAATAAATTACTTTTTAAATACATTACTGGAATGCTAGTCAAAATCAAGTATAAGAAAAACAAGCAGCACTCAACTCAAACCACTTCTCCTTGTACCCCAGTTCTAATTATAATTTATATTCAGCTTTATTAAAGTACCAAGTAACATGCTGAAAGTAGCAATCTCTGTGATACCCCCACTTTTAAAAATGTTTCTTATCCAAAAAAGATCTGCTAACTGACAACAACGATCTACTTGTTTCATGGGGAAAACATGATCAAAGTAAAAAATGAAAAGCAAACAGGAAACAAGCTCAACATACATTGCTTAAAGGATTACTGCACAGGATATGGACCACACATGATAGATTGGCCTTCTGTTTAGTTAAATATGTAATCATGTCCTTTATTACAAATACTGTCATATGCATTTCAATACCCAAGGCTATATGTTATCTAGTTATGTAAGTATTTTCTGCATGGCAACAAAAGAAAGGCTTTCAATGTTGACAATTCATTAACAGTATGCTTATTAAAACTTACTTGCATCTTACAATCTCAGACAAGCTTACCAGATGGTCATTAAAGCACTGCTACTTAAACACAGAGCAACAGGCACTTTCTGAATAATAATAAGCATAAATCAACAGTATAAAAATATGACAGAAACCAGAACATTCTGCAAAATCAAAGACAGATGAAAAGCCATTGTAGTACTTGTGTTTACCTTGGATGGGGGGATAACCTGCACATTTACACTGCATAACTGCTCCTTGCCTTGCTTGGACACATCCAGAGTCACTACGTGGGGGACTGGGGTTCAACAGGTATGTCACAATTTGAAATGTCTCTGGCTGACTGCGATGGCCCTGACACATTTGTCATACCTCTCAACCTCAGAGCAAGAAATCTGGACAAAGCCATAAAATAAGGATAGTTTTTAAATATTGCTCTTATAAACTTAGAAATAATAGAGATAATAGAATAGCAGGTCTTGCAGTAATATGAATTTTCTGAAGGGTATGAAATCTGAAACTGAAATGTCTCTCATTATTTTCTAACTTCAGTCTTTAATGATTTGACACTAATTTGACAAAAAAAAACACAGTTTTATGAAAAATGGACCAAAAATGTGATTCAAAAATATAAAATAGCCACACAATGCAGCTGGGAACCTGTCAAAGAAGGGACACTTTTTAATATTAGTACTGCTAACTGGAGCAGCTGACAAAATAGAATATACATGCACTTCTGAAATAAAAGTAATCTGTAACTGATTATTACAGTTATTTATTAATTGTAAACCTTCCATGTTTTCTTCCAAAATTGCCATTTTGCGGAGGGATTATTAGGGGAAGAGCAACATTTTGAGCCAAAATTGTTGAGAGGTTTGGATATGCCTAATTCTATAAAGCAATTTATTTGCATGTACCTCTCAACCTGTTAATGCAGGAAATCTGGACAAGGCCAAATATATGGGGGGGACATATAAACAGTACTAAAAATTGCTCTTGTATAAACTGAGACAGTTGATCGAATAACAGGTCTTGCTTTAGCATGCATTTTTCTGAAGGTTATGAAGTCTGAAACTCAGTGTCTGTCATTATTTAGTGACTTCACTCCTAAAGGATTTGACAGAAAACCACAAATTTTATGAGGAACAAATGAAAAATAAGAAGCAAAAATCTATTCATTCTGCAAAAATCTGGACAGTTGAGAGGTATAGTTCAGCCGGGGCTGTCTTTGAGTTTGCTGCCCTTACCCCCTCACAAAATCATGGTCGAATGGAGCTTCCCCCCCCTACAGCCATTCCAATGAA